>NC_058342.1:6573500-6875000 GCF_905475395.1 Chrysoperla carnea | reverse complement strand
TCAGGTCGGTAAATCAGATCTCTTAATAAATAGCATCATTGAAGTTGTGTGTCAATGAATAATGAAGTTGCATGTGTCACTCAGTATGATTAATTAAGGCATACTGAAAACAATGAAATAAAAAGTAATATAAAGGCAACCTAGTGAATATTAACATTGATAGTTGTTTCTATGTTATTTACAGGTAGGATTAACATCTAGATTAAGCACATTATTGTAATGTTTGTATAAAATAATAAATACTTTGTTATTTACAGAGAAACAACTCATGTTTTATTCTAAACTATAAAAAGTCATACAATAAAAGAATAAACATTATTAAACAACATTCTCGTTGTAAATCACGATGGACAAATTAATATTTCAATTCAAGTTGCTTGAAGCTGCGGAGGGAAAGTCCAACGTACTGTATGTAACCAGAGTCATCACGCAGGATGGACGTACGTACAGAATTCCACACAAATATTTTATTTTGCACCATCACGAGGAGCTTGTGTGGATTAGTTTAAATAGAGAACTAAAAGATGTTTATTTCGATAAAGAGAGTTTTTACAAGATGGTGATGAATATATAGAAGAAATAATTGAAAAACAAGATACTAGTGACGTGGCTGCTAATGCAGCAGAACAACCATTGGTGAAACTATTAGAAAAATAGCTTGACAAGAGCCAAAAAAAAATCGGTAGAAAAAAATATTGGGAAATAAGCCAAAGAATTTTTAATTGATAAATTTGATGGAAAACATTTAAACGCGAATCAATGGACAACTTAATTTGAAAAAGAATGTAAACGGTTTGAGTTAACAGATGATGAAAAAAATTTAAATTTTAAAATCTTTTATAGAGGGCCGTCGATTGGTATAGTTGCACACTCCTAAAGCTTACAATAGAAGCAGAATGGCAAGAGTGGAAAGAGAATTTTTGTGATGTCTATGCCAGTAAAGGTTGGTCTCCAAAAATATATACATTAGCATTTAAATATGTGACAGGTTCATTATTAGATTATTCTATAAAGAAAAACTCTTAGTATAAGAAAGGAAAACTATTGATAATGGAACATTGACAGACCTCATTGCAGGTCTCCCAAATAATATAATTGACAGAATTGATAGAGAAAAACTAAAAAAGACTGAAGACCTATACAATGAAAAAGGAAAGCTAGAACATTTAACATACAGAAAAAATTTAGAATTGAAAAAAGGGCCTAGCACTAAAGAAAAAAGTGCGAAAATACCTTGCAAAATATGTAAGGAAAAAGAAAAAGGAACACGTTTTCATTCCGAGGCTGAATGCTCGTTCAAAGACCAAGAAAATAAATGTTATAAAGTTAAGCAAGTAATTAATTTAACATTAGATGTAGAATTAAGTGAAGACGATCCAAAAAACTAATAGTGCCACAATTAATTGAACTCAAAATTAAGTTAAATGATATTTGGAAAGTTCCGGCTATTTAAGATCCAAGTTCAAATATTTCATTAATAAATTCAAAAATAATAAATTTAAAATTAATAATTTACAAAAAAAAAAATTTGAGAACAATTAATGGTGTTTACAAAACCGATGGATTAGTAAAAATAAAAATTCTAAATATAGAAGATTACATAAATGTGTTCATAATTAATAATGAGAATTTTAAATATAACTTTCTAATAGGATTAGATTGTACGGAAAAATTCAAATTGATACAAAATGAAAATTTAGAGATAGAAGAAAAAGATTCCGAATCTAAAGACAGAATAAACGAGTATCAAATAAATTTCAATGAACATGATAAAGAAAATAATTTCAATGTTTCAACAAATCACTTAAAGCATTATGAAGAGAAAATAATAATGAATTTAATAGACAAACATAAAAATATATTTTCAAAAGATAAATATAATATAGGCACTGTAAAAGATTACGTAGCCAGAATAGATTTAACAATAGATAAATACTGTAGCAAAAGGTCATATAGATGCACAATCGTAGATAAAAAAGGTATAAAAAAGCAAATCTCGTAGGAACTCAAACGAAATTTAATAGAAGAATCATACAGTCCGTTTGCTGTTCCAGTAACATTAGCTTACAAGGGAGATGAAAACAGAAAATCAAGATTATGTATAGATTTCAGAGACCTAAATAAGATAATAGTACCCCAATCACAACCACTCTCCACTGATTGAAGATCTTGTAATAAAAACAAGAAATTGCAAATATTTTACAATATTAGATATAAATTCTTCATTTTGATCCATTCTTCTACGAATTGAAGATAGAAGAAAAACAGGCATTGTAACCCAAGAGGGCCATTTTCAATGGACTTGCCTACCAATTGGATTTAAAACATCTAAGTAACATAACATTAAAAACATTTAAGTAACATAACAAGAAAAAATAATATTATATTTATATATATTTATATATATTATATTTATATAATATATAATATCATATATCAGATTTTACAGTGAATTACATAGATAACATATTGATATTTACAAAATATTTTGTAGAACATATAGACCATCTATCAAAATTATTAGAAGCAATAATGAAAGAAAGATTTAGATTAAAACTTTCAAAATGTACATTTGAAGATCAACTTTAATAATGAATATGGTCATTTGGTCAGAAGAATGTCAAAAAGCCTTCGAATACATGAAAGTTATCTTTTATCCGGACCTACCAATACACTTACACAGATGCAAGTCTAAAAGGTATAGGTGCAGTATTAAAACAGGCGCAACTAGACGAAAATCCGAAACCTGAAAAACCAGTTGCATATTTTTCAAGAAAATTAAATGTATCACAAAAAAAGCAATTTATTTGGAATGTATAGCAATCAAAGAATCAGTAAAATATTGGTAACACTGGCTTATAGGCAAACATTTTAAAGTATTTTCAGATCATAAACCACTAGAAAAGATGAATATAAAAGCTAGAAAAGACGAAGGATTAGGCGATCTCGCCTATTATTTATCACAGTTGGATTTCGAAATAAAATATCGACCAGGTAAAGATAATTTAGAAGCAGACTGCTTAAGCAGAAATTCAGAATTAGAGTCTGAAGAAGACATATTTTTAATAAATAAAAAATTGAAAACTTAATAAATTTAGAAGATATCTTAGAAGATCAAAAGAAGAATGAAGATATGGAATCTAAGAAATACAAACTAAATTATGAGAACAAGCTGTATTATAAAAAAGCAAGAAACAAAAGAAAAATTTTCTTAGCAGAAGAATTTAGTAAATGATTAATAGAAGGCACACATAAGAATTTTGGTCATATTGGAATAAACCAAATGAAAAATAAAATACTGCCGCTTTATACAGCAGTAAAACATATCGGATAATATAAAGAAAACCTGCAGATACTGTAAAGTATGTATACAAAATAAATCAAGAGGGCTGGAAAAAATTGGTTTAATGTCACATCTTGGCCCCTCAAAAACAACTTTTGAAATAGTCTCCATAGACGCAATAGGTGGCTTCGGTGGCTATCGATCCACGGAAAAATATTTACATCTCTTAGTAGATCACTTTACAAGATATGCTTACATACTAACATCAGAAACACAAAATTCAAATCATTTCATTAATTTAACAGATAAGGTATTAAAAGATCACGATATTCAAATACTTTTAACAGATCAATATCCAGGTATCAATTCAAAAGATTTCAAGAATTTCTTAAAAGCAAAAGGAATCACAATGATTTTTACAGAAGTTAATACACCTTTTTCAAATGGCTTAAACGAAAGACTTAACCAAACTTTAGTAAATAAAATAAGATGGGAAATAAATGAAAAAAAGAATAACAAGAGTTGGACAACGATAGTACATAAATAGCACAACGATAGCGCATAAATAATACAAAAATATTTATTAAATGGCGAAGAGAAATCAGCATTACCAAATGAACTGAAAAGAAAAAAAATCATAATCAAGATAGAACTGGATAGAACAGAAAAGGATAGAACTAATGTACGATTAAGTATTAATTTTGTACGGTGCTCTAGTTTACACCAAAAAAAATTTTTGTGCCACATAAAATTTCTATTTTAAGGGGGGGGGGGGTTGTGAGGAAAATGAAGATGTTGGTTGTTAATTATAAAATTAGACTAACACATTTGTTATTTTTGAAATTTTTTTTTTTTTTTTTGTAAATTTATTTAATACATTGTTGTTTTAATTATCAGTTGACTCCAAAATAAATTTTTTATCAAGATATATTTTCTTGAATTTATGGTAGCGACTATCTGATTTAATTTCATATAAATTTTTTAAGTTAATGAATTCTATTTTTGTGATTTTAATTTAATGAAGAGTTTAATCTAGACAGTGATACAGTGAACACTTACTTATTGTTGTGATTAAAATATAAATTATCAACTTATTATTCTAATATTTACGTGAAACAACAAAAATACATAAATAGTTATAGTACACATAGACACCTATACAACTACTCACTTTGAGTGAGTAGACCAAAACATATTACATAAAATATAATAAATACATGGATATATTAATAAAAACAACCAAAAAATTAATTTTTATACAACAAACAAATTAAAATAAAATATACTTAAAAAAATCTACACCATAAAAACAACTACACTTAAAACACTCAACATGCAATCACCAAACATTTTATCTACACAATCACCATCAACCTCCACATACTCAAATATACTAAAAACTGAAACATACCCTACAAAACATCATGCGATTGTTATACAAAAAATAGACAACGTAGAATTCACCGATCACATATTAGCACTACGAAAAATCATAAATCTAAACGAAATCACTGACGCATACCCTATGAGTTTCAATAGAATATGTATATATCTGAAAACAAAACAGATAGCCGACGAAATAGCAGAAAAACATAAAGAAATAAATGTAAATGGACAAAATACCCCCCTCAGAAAATTAGTAACTCCAACGAAACGACTATTAATAACTGTACCAGCAAATATCCCCAACGATATTATATTACATCACTTAACAATCAACAAAATAAAAACAACATCATCAATAACCAGAGTTAAATTGGCAAATCCAGAATTGATGCATATAAATAGCGGAAGAAGGCAAATTTACTATCTTCCACAAGAAGAAACGCCGATTCCAGATTCAATTCTGATAGACCATGAAAATGAAACCCACCGAATCTATCTCAGTACTGAAAAATACGAAATCTGCAACAAACATGGTCACACAAAAGACCGATGCAGAAATAACATGCAAACTACCACAATAAATACCTCTCAAATCCAACACTTACCAAATTCAAAAGAACAAAATATTCAAAAACCGGATGAAACAGAAACAACCCACACAGACATTCAAACCGCAGACAACAACAACCTAGAAAACCCAACCATACAAAAAACCACCAACGAAAAACCAAATACTCAAAATGTCACCATTAATTCAAATAACAATGTTAAAGAAATAGTAACAAGCATCTCAAATAAAAATCAAATCCTCAAACGACTCCGCTCTACTTTAAGCACTAGCAGCACCCAAGACTCCGAAAATGAACAAACAATAATTATAACAGCTTCTCAAACTCCACACCTAGAAATAGAACGAAGTATTACTCTAGAAAAAGCACCATCCCCCCAAGAAAATCCTATTACAACGAACCAGCCAGCAATATCAAACAAAGGACAAGGTAATAAAAAATCAAAAACTGATAAACAAACCACAATAGATTTTATTCAAATATTTAAAGAACCCATGTCATTGGAACCGGAAAAGTACATACTTAAATTTGAACAATTCCAAAAATTTATAATTGACACATAAGGTACCACAAATCCAACTAAAATAAACCAAATCATAAAAGCACTGAATATACGCCCAGAACACATCATAGAAATGATAGACGCCCTATATTACATCCCAGAAAATAATCCCAACGCTAAGTCCGCACTCACCAGGTTAAAAAAGAAAATTACATCTAGCCCTAAGCAGAAGTCAGACAATGATGCCGATGCATCAAGTACTGGTGAGGAAGACGGAGTCTCAACTTAAAATGAATCTTAATAAAACCATAATACAATGGAATGTCAATGGATTTTTTGCAAGGCTGTCTGAATTAAAAATACTGATAAACAACTATCAACCCAAAATACTATGCTTGCAGGAAACTCACCTGACACCTGACCAAGCAGCTTTATTAATGAACTATAATCAGTTTAGACACGACTATGTAGACAATAGAAAAGCATCCGGTGGAGTTGCAACTTATGTACATAAAAATTTATATGCCCAACAAATCAATGTTGAAACTCCTTTACAAGCAATAACTGTAGAAATTTTCCTCACACAAAAAGACAAATTCAAAATATGTAACATATACATTCCACCAGACAAACAATTTACTACCGAAGAAATTCAAAACATAACCGACCAACTAACCGGACCATACATATTGTTGGGAGATTTAAACACACATACAACACTTATAGGAAGCGAAATCACAGATACTCGTGGAAAACAAATTGAAGATTTAATATTTACTAATAATAATTTAACGATATTAAACAATGGTAAACCTACGCATTTTTCAACATCTACTGCCAAATTCACAAATATTGATATAACACTATCCACAACACATCTTTCCAGAAGGCTTAAATGGGACACACACGAAGACCTCTGCTCTAGTGATCATTTTCCTATATTGATTGATCATTTATTACAACCGAAAAATAATCACACAACAGTAAAATACATATTTGAAGATGCTAACTGGGAAGAGTACAAAATATTAACAAAAATTACAGATGTAAAATCTAACACGCTACGTGAAAGATTAGATCTCTTACATACCACAATAAACAATGCAATACCACAATGCATACAAAAAAAATATATACATCACAAAAACAAGCAGGTTCCCTGGTGAACAGTAATATAGCTGAATTAATTAAAAAAAGAAAAAGTATGATCAGAAAATACAAAAAAACAAAACTGCAAGAGTACTTTCAGGAATATAAAAAACTAAGAGCGAAAGTGAGGCAAGAAATATTAAAAGAAAAACAAAAATGCTGGAATGATTTTACCCAAAATATTAATAGCAATACATCAGAGCGGGATATATGGAACAGTATAAATAGAATTAATTGGGGAATTACTAATAACCAGAACACAATTAATGCGATAAACTCTAATGGTCAAATAGTAACAGAAAACAAAGACATTGCCGAAGAACTTGCAAAATACTACGCAAATATTTCTACTAGTTATCAATTTGATGACAACTATTTTCAACAAAGAAATAAAATTGAAACAACATCCAATATAGACTTTACCACCCAAAATCAATTAGAATACAACCAACCATTTACACTCGATGAATTTTCACTGTCACTTAATCATATTAAAAAATCCTCACCTGGCCCAGACAATATTCATATAGAAATGTTCCAGAAATTACACGAATCACCTCTTAATCTACTACTAGATATAATGAACGAAGTATGGAAAACAGATGAAATCCCCTACAATTGGAAGGAATGCGTTATTGTACCCATATACAAAAATGGAAAAAATAAATTGGATCCCTCTAGCTATAGGCCTATATCTCTGACAAATCATATTTCAAAGATACTAGAACGCATGGCTTATAAGAGGCTCCAATGGATTATAGAAAAAAACTCATTACTCCACAATCAACAGTATGGTTTTAGAACCCAACGATCAACACTAGACTGCCTTACTATACTAGATACTGATATTAAAACCGCATTTGCAATCAATCAAAATGTTAATGCAATCTTTTTCGACATAGAAAAAGCCTTTGATACGACATGGAGACATAAAATCCTACAAACTCTACACAAATGGGGATTGCCCGGCAATTTACCTCTATACATCAAAAACTTTCTGACACAAAGAACATTCAAAGTGAAAGTAAATGGCAAATATTCACATGCATACACCCAAGAAAATGGCATACCACAAGGATCCGTCCTTTCTGCAGTTTTATTTAACATCGCTATCGATGATATTACACAAATAATTCCCTTTCCCACACGTTTCCTCATATATGCAGACGACATAATTATATATATTCCAACATCCAACCTAAACTACGCACAAAAATATTTACAACAGGCAGTAAACCAAATAAACGAATGGGGTAAAAAAAACGGGCTCCATTTCTCAACGTCAAAAACCAAATACATGCCATTTCATAGAAAAACTAAACATAAACTTAACCTACAAATAAACAACAAATCCATAGAAAACACCAACAGTAAAAAGTTTCTAGGTCTACATTTTGACGAAAAGCTTAAATGGACTGCTCATGCGACTTACCTCAAAAATGAACTCACTCGGAAAATGAACATCCTTAAAATACTATCGAACAAAAACACAGGATCAGACCGCAAAACCCTAAAAAAAATTTACTATGCACTCATCAGATCAAAACTAGACTATGGATGTCATTTATACGCATCCGCAAAACCAAGAACTCTGAATCCTCTAAATATTATAAATAACTCTGCATTGAGGATAATTACTGGAGCTTACCGAACAACTCCGATAGAAAGTATCTACGCAGAATTGGGAGAACCAAACCTGGCGGAAAGAAGAACATTTATGCTGATGAAAATATGTATCAAAATCCATGAAAGACAAAATGAAATCTTAAAGCGCTCCCTCAAAATTCCTCTCATACTCAAGCACATCTTTGAAAAAAAAAAATCCCTTCCTAAACCAACTGCCTTATACCAAAATCTGACCCTAGAAAACTTAAACACAAACCTAAATCTAACCGATCACATTCTCCCTAAAAATACAATCCACCTACTACCACCATGGCAACGATTAATAATTAATGTAGATCTTACATTAAATGAAAATACTAAGCAATCAACACCAAGTGAACTCTATAAACAAATGTTTTATGAACTCAGGCAAAATAAATACCACAACTACATAACCATATATACTGATGGTTCATCAACAGCAACATCGACCACCTGTGCCTACATTTATAATGAAGCAGAGACTCACAAATTCAAATTGAATTCACTGGCTACGAACTTCACGGCCGAAGCACTGGCAATTGATCAAGCATTAAAGTACGTACAGTTGAATAAAGAAAAACTTCATAAAATTCTAATAGCATCTGACTCTTTGAGCACCCTAAAAGCGATTCAAAATGAAAATACACAAAACTCACTGATACAAACCATACAACAGAAAATTTATACCCTCACACAAACTTATCATTTAACAATCACACTGCTATGGGTACCAAGCCACATTAATATTCCAGGAAACGAACTAGCAGACAAAGCAGCCAAGGACGCTCACTGTAATGGAACACCCCTCCAAACAACTATAAGCCAAGATGCCATAAATGCAATAAAGCTACTCCTTAAAGAAAAACGCGATCAACAATGGTCTCGAATTACACAAAACAAACTCCGCAACATTAAAGAAAATACAACCGAATGGCAAACAAGTTATCAAAACAAAAGACAACATGAAATAGCACTTACACGTTTAAGGACCGGACATACAAAAATTACACATTCATACATTCTAAATAAAACTCCTCAACCGATATGTGAACTATGTCAAGAACCAATAACAGTGAATCATATACTAATAAGATGTAGAAAACTAGAACGTATTCGAACAAAAACAAACTTCCCTGATACGATTGCTATTGCACTCGGAGACGACCAGGACACCATCAATACATTATTCTCGTTCCTCCAGCAAACAGGATTACTGAATCAAATATAAAAATTTAAACTCTATTAAAACTAAAATAAAATCAACGCTATCATATATATTATTAATTTTACCATGCATTATCATAACTAAAACATAATTATCTATACCTACTTATTTAATTTTTTCAATATTATAATTACATTTATATATTATCTGTATCTGTACATATATATTCTAATGTTTCATCTATCACTGTGTAAATGACCTAGTTGTTAGAAACACAGTATAATAATAAAAAAAAAAAAAAAAAAAAAAATTTAATGAATTATTCTTTTATTTTTGCAATTTCTAACATTGGATTCTTTTTTTTGCGAATCCTTTTTAATCAATCTTTTTTAATGAATGCTTTCTAAATGAATTATTTTTATTGAATGATCTATCTTGAATCCTATATATTGAATAATCTTTTTAATGCCTCTCATCTTCGATTCAACTCCCATTTTCCTTTCTCTTATCTGATCAAACACACTATTCCAAAATTATATTTTTTTATACCTTCTCAAAAAACGTAACAGATTAATACATTCCCCATATAAGAAAAAGAGATAGAGTCACAAATTCATTTTTTGTCCAATCAAAATTTATGATTGTTTTTGTTTTGCAAGTTTAGACTTGCAAAGTCTATCAAAGCAGCACACTCTGAGGCTCTATAAATTATAACTAACAAATTTTTAACAATCCTTTGAGATAGAAGATACCATTTCATATATAATTAATAAGGATAGACTTACAGTTACTTCATATTCCATGCTTTTTGTCAACAAGAAATTTTTAACGGTTTTTTTCTTTCTTTAAACCATATTTGATAAACAAAATTATAATTGATTTTATTTTTATTCCTTTAAATGAAATTGCATTTTTACTTATTTGCATACATTAATAATGATAACTATGATAAAATTTACATTCCAAACTAAACTTGACAAACACCTTTTAAACTAAAATTTCAGTATTTTCGTCTATTTTTTACGGTACTCAAAATAACCCAAATCGTCACAAGATGTAAGGAAAACATCTTTAGTTTAGTTAAATTGCGCGCGTTATCAGGTTGGTAAATCAAATCTCTTAATAAATAGAATCATTGAAGTTGTAAGTTGAAGACATACTGAAAACAATGAAATAAAAATTAATAAAGTAATCTAAAGAAAACCTAAGGAATAATCACATTGAATTTTGTTTCTTTGTTATTTACAGGTAGGATTAGCATCTAGATTAAGTACATTATTGTAATTTTTGTATAAAATAATAAATACTTACAGTATTTACAGAGAATAAAATTCATGTTTTATTCTAACCTATAAAAAATCATACAATAAAAGAATACACATTATATATATTAAAACCCAATATTTTTTAGAAGTTATACCAGCCAAAAATCACGAAATTTTAGGAAAAAACTAGACGTAATTTGTTTAAGCGTTTTGTAGGTGTAGTTAAAAATAAAATACGAATTATATGAATATGTCATATTATTGTAAATCAAACCTTTTAAATTTTTACATATACAGTGTATCGCATTTAAAATAATGACACCGTCATATTTCCATTATTTATAGGAATATCGATTTGAAATTTTTTACAGTTATAGACGGTGTTGAGTCGCATTTTTTAAGATACTTAACCGAAATCAGAACTTCAAACTCAGTCAAGCCAACTACAAACTGTCAATATCTCTAACCATCTCAATATCTTTAACCATCTCCGACGCTAGGTAAAATATTAAGAATCGCCTCTATTTCTCAGTTTGCAGAAGCCGAGTTCAGATTTTAGTTAAGTATTTTAAAAAATGTGACACATCGCCTTGTATGACTGTGCAAAATTTCAAATCGATATGCCTATAAACGAAAATATGAGGATGTCTTCATCTTAAATGCGCCACACTGTATTAAACTTATTTTATTAGAACTTTTTATTAGCGACTATTAACCTTAATTAACCGGCATCGGTTAAGTAGTGGATTCAAAAATGATGGATTTTCATACACCCTAGCTTAGAAGGGGTGGGGTAGAAGGTTGAAGAATACCTCTTATCTATAAATAAAACATAATATATCCATATAAACGATATACAAAAAAAAATAGAAAGAAAATCAAAATTTGAGTTTTTTATTGGCAAAAAACAAAAAATTAAAAAAGATTCACTGATTTCTTAGAAATAATTCCTGATCGACTCGTGGGCGGTTTGTCGTACCGGTCATGCTTGCGTATCGTAATGACTTTAGAGGCTAGGCCAGCGGTAGATAATATAAAACTATTTACTGGTAGGGAATCCCATGCTGGAAAGATTCCAAATGAACGATCAGACTAAGATCCAGTAGGCCCCTAATCCAGGGTGTTATGCGACCCGTTGCCGTTGGCTGTATTTGAACGGAGCCTGCCCGATACCTGTTCGCCGTATTATGGAGCACTGGTGCGGCCGGCCTTTCACTTTTTTTAAAGGACCACCGAGTTTGCCTTTAACCGATGGAGTGGTCCTACACTATAAACGAAACAGAAAAAAAAAAAAAAATAACCAGGCCGCCCAAGAAGGTAGGCATATCACTCCCCCATGTTCCACAACGCAAAGAGTATTTATGCCCACGCAAAGTGGACCACAATTGAAAAAAGTATCTTTGGCTTTCAAACCAGGATCTTCCACTCAAAAGCCAAGTTACTCCAAAACAGAGGGCAACAAACCAGCTGATGGAGGCAAAATGGGTCTATCGGCCCAAAAATATAAGGAACGTAGTGCAGCCTATCGACTTATCGAACGCCTCGAGTCCATTCCGGATGAAAGCCTCACAGATCATCAGACGGCCTCCAAGGAATGGGCAAAAGGTGTAATCAGGAAAAGGGAAAAGGCAAAACAAAATCCTGCTAAAGGACCACGCTCGCATTAAGAAGCAGCCCCTCCTTCGAAGAAATTGAAAATGGGGCTTTCGCCCCGCCAAGGGAGTCAACTAATGAGTCGGCCGTACAGCTAAGTGGTTAAAGATCACTTCATCTGGGCGGTAATAGACCGTAGCAACCCCGACGGAACCATTTCAAAGAAAGAAGGTCGGAATCGCTCTTTTAAGAGTTCACAAGGAGGTCCTAACGAAAAACCCGGAGGCTCCTCCGCGTTGTAAAGATGCTGGCTTGTATCAGGGTCACATAAAACTTGTGGCCAATGAAGTTCTGCGGATCTTTACAAGGCGGCTATGGGGAAGGCAGGGAGGTATGGGATGGCAGTAGACTGGAAGCTGCCAGAAGGGACTCTATCTTGAGTAGATTAAGGTATCTGCACGAAAGTTGTAGCACACTGGTTATGGGCTGTTATTAAAAGGCTATGGATATATAAATTAACCATTAAATATTATTTATTTATTTTTAATGGTATGTCTAATAATATAAAAATTAATTACGAGCTATTTTGATTGACTTTGTCTACTACAGGTAGATGAGTTGGTTGGGTTCTGAAATTTTTAGCCCTTGCATTCAAAAATGGGACAAAAATTTTTTCCTAAATCTTTTATATTATATTGCAATAAACAAACATATTTTTGTATAAAATTCATAAATTTATTGCATTAATATTTCATATCATGGTTACTTTAAAACGAGAAGAGATTTTAAAATTTCAATTGATTAAAATAATATAAATAATTATATAAAATAAAGTCAGTATTTGGAATAGCAATCGACTACAATTATATCAGAAATTTAATATTTTTTTACTTTATTTGAATAAATGTTTTATTTCATTTGAATAATTTATATATAATATTTTTAATAAAAATAATATACTCTTATTTAATAATATATTTTTGTAATATGAATAAGGCCGAAATTTTTTTTTTTTAATTGTCTTTTAAAACGTTTATGCACGTTCTTCACGAATACGTTTTTCTTTTTTATGTCCTTTGGCATACTTATTACACGTTTGCCTGGATTGCGCATGCATTAATAACTTCAAACAAACCTACTAAATAGGCTTCACTAACTTCTGGTAGCCATAACAGCTGAACTTTGGGAACGTAAGTCTGTTTTAAAATCTTGTCAATTTCACGTAATAGACGTTGGAATGGTAATTTACGAATTAACAATTCAGTAGTTTTTTGATAACGCCGAATTTCTCACAAAACTTCTATACCAGGACGATATTCATTTGATTTTTTTTCCACCAGTGCACTTTAAAGTGCAACTTTCGTTACTAATTGGTTCTTTGCCACCAGTTGATTTACGATAAATTTTTCTTGGTTCTAGCCATTTGAGAATAATAATAATGTTTTAACACGGAACGCTGAGGAACGGGAATTTGTTATTGATTTGTTTTGATGAAGAATTATTGCAAAATGCTTGTATATTTTGTGTGCTGACGTTTGGCCACAATAAAGCACGACTTTCACCTCTCCAACAATACTGGGTACACTTGAATATGTACAATGTTCAATTCGTTATGTTTTTGGTGGAATTTCGAATTAAAAAACTGACATAAATCACTACCTTGTAAAAGATAGAAAATATAGTGCGTAACTTCTCTATTTTTATATTACATTTTTGCTACTCGCACTAAACCCAACGGACTTTAATTTGGAATTTGATCGGGTCGACATCGAAATTTAGTAACATCATCATCATTGTAAAAACAGCTTCGGATGGTTGTTACATCATTGTAAATTTTAATACCACAACCAAAAATATTTTCGTAAATTGTACCATGTTTTTGATTCGATCAAGTATCCTTTTGGGATATTTAAATTATATCATTATTAATTCGATATTCCTATCAACTACATCCATCTTTGAAATTGTACGTATTCGATTTAACTTATTTTTGGATTTCATTAATAATTTTCTGAAATTAATCAAGGTTAGTAAAATAAAACTATTTTCATCATATTCAGTTACTATGCAAATAGTTTCTGGGATTTAATTTAATTTAATTTAATTTAATCGTGTTAATATTCAAAACATTTTGTTAGAATTATTTAATCAAAAGATATTTTCTAGTATGGTTAAATAATTATCGATATAGATTTTAACTTACTGATAAAAAATATTGTTATGGGTAAAATGTTCTCAATAAATAAACTGTATTTAATTAGTAAAATAATGAAATAGTATTTATTAATTTGACGATTACACTTGATAAAACAAAATACATATTCTTTTTTTTTTTTTTTATATGTTGTATTAATGAAACATGTGCTCTTATATTCTTTATTGTTCTACACACAGTACAAACTAGTCTTAACAACGATCAAACAAAGACTCTCAATGACACACTATAAAAACTGTTAATATATATCATGCATTACATTCTAAATTAGTACATTAATCAAATAGTATGTTGTGCTGCCATCTGTTGATTGACAAATCAAACTATATTTGAATTATTAATTTATATCAACACTCCTCTTAAATTATCAATTCAAATATTGTTCAAAAAACACCAAGTTCATTTCTAAATTTTTCAAATAACACTCGTCCTAATGGTTTAGTGAAAATGTCTGCTATTTGATCAGTTCCTTTTATATGATTTAGTTTAACACAGTTATTTATATTTTCTTTAATAAAAAAGTATTTAATGTTTAAATGTTTGACTCTATTCATAAAGCCGTTGTTTTCATTTCCCAACAAACACAAAGCACTCGTATTGTCAACATAAAGTTCAGTTAGTTCATCACATTTGAAATATACATCTTTCAAAAATTGTCTTGTCCACATAATTTCTTTAATGCTGTCGCAAGCTGCTACAAACTCAGCTTCTGCTGTACTTAATGCCACTGTAGATTGTTTCCTTGAACTCCACGAAACTGCTCCGTCAGCAAGTTTACTAACATATCCAGAAGTCGATTTTCTTGATATCACCAGCAAAATCAGCATCTGTATAGGCTTTAAGTTTTGCGTTTTCTTGATTGTAATAAATTCCATAATTTTTTGTTTCTTTTAAATAACGTAAAATTCTTTTTGACTCTGTCCAATGAGTTTGAGTTGGTTTTTCGACAAATCTGCTGAGGTAATTTACTGCAAAACAAATATCGGGTCGTGTAATGTTTGATAAATAAAGTAACGTACCTATAATTTCTCGATATGGTTTGTCATGTGCACTTGAGGAATTTTCAACTTTGTCAAAATGAGGTTGCATCGGAATTTTTGAAATGTTGCATTCTTCCATTTTAAATTTACGTAGCACTTTTGTTATGTAATTTTCTTGATTTAAAAATATACCATTTTCCATCTTTTTAATAGTTATCCCTACATATTCTTTAACTTTTCCATAAGTAATTTCAAAAGTTGAGTTCATTTCTTCTAATAATTTTGCAATTTCTAAACTATCTTCACCAACAACCAATCCATCATCCACATAAAGAGCTATTATAATTATTTTTGTATCTCTTTTTATAAACACACATCTATCAGCAATAGAATTTGTAAATCCTTTATTCGTTAAGAAATTTGAAAATTTAATATACCATTGTCTAGGTGATTGCTTTAATCCGTAAATGCTTTTTAACAGTTTACAAACTTTTCCAGATCCATCATTATATCCTTCAGGTTGATAAATATAAATATCCTCCTCTAAATCACCATTTAAGAATGCTGTTTTAACGTCAAATTGTAATAGTTCATAATTTTTGATAGCACTAAGAGCTACATTCTAACTGAATTGTAGCTTACCACTGGACTGTAAATTTCTTTATAATCAATATCTGCTGTTTGAAGGAAACCTTTAACTACAAGTCGAGCTTTTTTGATTTGTTCATTTTGAAATTCTTTCTTCCGGAATACCCATCTTGAACTCAAAGGTTTTTTATTATCAGGAAGATCAACCAAAATCCAAGTGTTGTTCTTTTGTAATGATGACATTTCATCTTCTATCGCTTTTTTCCATTCAGTGTCTTTAAAAGCTTCTTCAAACGTTATATCTTCTACTTCACCAATCATTGCCGTTAATTCATAGTCAAGAAGGTGATTTGGTTTTCTTACAGTTTTCCTATTATCTCTGAGTGAATAGTTTGTATTTTCTACTTCATTTTCTTCATCAATAACTTCAGTTAAATTGTCGTTTTCGTGTAAAATATCAACTTTATCTTCATCATCAATTTGTTCATTGTTTATGAAATCCAAATTATCATCCAAATTCGTCAAATCAAGTTTCACCACATCTTCTGATTCATTGAAAATAACATTTCTACTAATTTCTATTTTATTTTCGTTTTCCACATACATTCTGTAACCTTTTATGTTTTCTTCGTATCCAACTAAAATCTCAACTTTACTTTTCGGATCTAACTTTCTTCTTTTTTGACTTGGTATATGAATATATGTTTTACAACCAAAATTTTTTAATCTAGCTAGTTCTACCGTTTTATTAAACCACAATTCGTAAGGTGTTTTATCCTTCACTGAGCTGGTGCCTGTCATATTTAAAGTATATACCGAATAATTAACCGCTTCTGCCCATAGTTTCTTGTCTAAATTATTCTCATGTAAAATAGTTCTAGTCATTTCCATAATTGTTCTGTTATTCCTTTCAATTTTTCCATTTTGTTCTGGACAGTACGCCACTGGCATTTGATGTCTGATACCTTCTTCAAGTAAAAACTGTTTTATTTTTATATTATCCTGTTCGGTACCTTGATCACTTCTAAATATTTTTACTGAATTTCCAGTTTGATTTTTGACAAGCTTAAAAAAAGATTTTATACATTCAAAAGTTTCATGTTTATTTTTAATAAAGAAAGCTTTCCTGTAATGTGAATAATCATCTTTTAATAAAAATACGTATCTAGATCCACCTAGTGAATTTACTTCCAAAGGACAAAGTACATCTCCATGAATTATCTCTCCAACTCGAGTAGTTTTCGTTTGACTAGTTGGAAAGGACAATCGATGTTGCTTTCCGATCACACATGATGTACAAATAAAGTTTTTACAATCGATAAAATCAACTTGTAACCTTTTTAAAATATTTCTCACGTGGTCTAGGTTTTGGTTGTCCTAGTCTTTCATGCCATAATTTTAATGATATTCTTGATATACCAACATTTGCAGTATTAATAGATTCATCAGTATTTTCGACATTGAATATCATCTGATATAAGTTACCTTCTCTTACACCTTTTGCAATTACATCTTTTCCATCTAAAAATTCACATTCTAGATTATTACTAATAAATTTGTATCCTTTATCTAGAGTTGTTCCAAGAGAAAATAAATTAAAAGTCAAATCTGGAACATAAAGTGCATTTTTTATTACGGTTGAAATCCAATCTTTACCATTAAATGATTGAATATGAATATCCCCTATTCCTACTGCCTTCACACACGATCCATTTCCTATTTTAATTTGTTTAGGTGATATATTTTTATAAGTAACAAACCAATCTTTTATGTGACTCATATGTTCGGATGCTCCTGAATCCAAATACCATCTAAATTTTTCTTCAATTTTAAAAGTAGCGCTCATTAATGCCTTCCTAGAATCAGCAGTTTTGTTACTATTATTGTTATTGTTATGATTTTTGGAATCCGATCTTTGTTTTAGTCTACAATCGTTTATAAAATGACCTGGTTTCTTACAAAAATAACATATTCGATCTGATTTTTTATTGAAATAGCATTGACTCTGTTTGTGACCTGGTTTCTTACATTTAAAACAAATTATTTTAGATGTTAGAGCTACTTTTGATTCATCTTTCCTTGAATTTGGCATTCGTTGCTCCTCTAAAAGTAATCTAGTAACTAAATTATTTACCGTTTTTTGTTCTCTGTTGATTGAATCCCATGCACTATGAAAATGCATAAACTCCGAAGGAAGCATATTTAAAATTTTAGATATGATCATACTATCTGATATCGATTCTCCAAAAGATTTTAGCTTTGATGTTATCTTTTCCAATTTGGTGTAATTTTCTGCCACTGATAAATTACTGTCATATTTGAAGTTGAAGAATTCTTGCTGATATGTAAATACAGATGTTTCACTTTTATAACCATACAAAGTTTTTAATTTGTTTAACATTTCATACGATGATTCGCAACTAGTTAACAATCCCAAAATATTTTCATTAACACTAGTGACGATCAGTTTTTGAGCTTCTGTATCACTTTTTAACCAATTTTGTACGTTATCACCATCAACAACTTCAGGTTTTAATTCGATTCCAGTAGCAACGTTGTATTTATCAAAACTTTTCAATATTATATTTATCTGAAATCGCCATGTTTCATAATTTTCACCATTTAACTTGATAATTTTTTCTTCCATCTTGTTCATTTTATTGCACTTAGTTTTAATTACAAAAAATTTCAATTTTATTTGTTCTTGTTCACAAAGAAAGTTTTTTATTTTAACGTTAATAAATTGCCGGTTCTCAATTCTCACACAGATAAACAAAATGTCCACAAAGTTCGTCTTGATCGTTAAACTGAGCACGTGGTTTTTGGCACGTTATTCTGGGCCCATAACTGATAAAAAATATTGTTATGGGTAAAATGTTCTCAATAAATAAACTGTATTTAATTAGTAAAATAATGAAATAGTATTTATTAATTTGACGATTACACTTGATAAAACAAAATACATATTCTTTTTTTTTTTTTATATGTTGTATTAATGAAACATGTGCTCTTATATTCTTTATTGTTCTACACACAGTACCAACTAGTCTTAACAACGATCAAACAAAGACTCTCAATGACACACTATAAAAACTGTTAATATATATCATGCATTACATTCTAAATTAGTACATTAATCAAATAGTATGTTGTGCTGCCATCTGTTGATTGACAAATCAAACTATATTTGAATTATTAATTTATATCAACACTTACCAATTATGGTTTGTCGTAATTTGATTTAGTAATCCTTTTAACATCGTTTCTTTTGTCGAAAGCAATTATTATTGAATTTTATCTGGGGTTATACACGATTGGTGTATGGTTTTTTTATATATAACCGAATCCTGTAATATTCAAAGATTTTTGAGATATACGAATGTTAAAATGAAACTTTATTTGATTCTAAGTACATCATTTGTATTTCGATAATTTCATTAATTTTCTACTTAATTACTTACATTTATTTAATGTTTTGAATGTATTTTCACTTTTCATGTATAGTAGAGGGAAATTACGCCTTGTGTATGGATTAAAAGTTCGAGCAGCGAAACTTTGGGGTTTTTCTTTACACATAAAATAAGTATTTTTCGAAATTTTTACTTTCCCGGAGTGGTGCAACATGTTTAAAAAACAAAATAACGTCAAAAATGGAATTTTTTTCAGAAATTTTATCATTTTTATTTTATATTCGCAAAAGGGAACATCGGTGGATATCCAAATTTGGTAGGTTTGTAGTCAATGTTAAGAACTACTCCTCATATTTGGGGGGGGGGTTCGTCCCTTCCCCTCCCATTTATATATATATGTATACATACATATGGTAAAACAGTTCATTTGACTGTAACTTGAAAAATATTTGATTGATTTTAATGAAACTAATATCAATAGTAGATTTCATTACTTACAACTTTCGGTTAAAATTTTAGCGAAATTCGTTACATAGTTCGGCCAAAATTTCCAATTTAGTAAATTGTTTAAAATGGCTGCCATTTTATGCCATTTTGTCCTACGAAGTTAAATTTTTTTTTTAAATTGTAGCATTTTTTATTATGTTTCGATTTTATAATAAGTGGCTTACCTGTAAAATGACTCCTTGATCCATATTCTTGCGAAAAACGGAAAATTTAACACTTTCTGGAAATAATTGTTTGGGGGGTGTATGGACTGGCTTTGGGGGGTGTTTTTTGCTTTGGCTTCAGAAAACTATTTTTAAAAGAGGTCTATATGGTTTAAAGCAAAATTTTTAAGTTTTAACCCCCGCGCTGTTAGGGGGAAGGGGTGTATGGAATAAATGTATCTTAAAAGATTTTAAAAAGAGGTCAAAATAGTTTAAAATGCTAAAGTAACCCAAAACTTTAGATGCTTTTATTAATATAGCCCTTTTTACAACATCCACCCCTTCCCGTCCCGCTTTCATATTTTTGCAAATTCAAAATTTTTATGACGTATAAAGGGGTTTTTGGGGTCGCTGATCTCGAATTTTTGGCCCAAATAAGTACACCCCCTAAAAATATTACTATTTTTTCGTGCAAAATTCGAGATCAGCTCTCTGACATATGCTATTGATGTGTTGGGCCCTCCAGTGGCCAAATCCTTCCTTAAAAAAATACAAAACCTTCAAAACAGGGGACTCAAGTTGATGCTAGATGGCGATGCATCCACTAGCTCAGACACCAACCATGAACTCACTAACTAGAATTGAAACGATTGATGAACTCATCATGAAAAGAACACTTAACAGCCAAAAGAAACTTGAAAATCATACCAACTTCTTACTAAACTCATTAAAATACAACAAAAATCTTTCACACAATGCAAAAAACATATTATTTCCGTTTGAAAGATATATAAATCTATGAATGGGATTTAATAAAGTCTTTGCCACTCCGAAAGCCCCGTCATAGAAAAATTTTTAAATTTTTTTTTCTTCCGGTATTTAGTTTTAAGTGTTGTGTAGTTTTAAGGTAGTTTTAAGGCAAATATATGTTATGAGGTTTTTGGAAATTTTATCCTCTGTATTTAAATAGATTAACTATAATTCATATTTATAAAAAATAGTTTTAAAGAAACAATTCTTATGTTAAAACAAGTGAAAACAAACAATTCACTGAATTAATTGTTGAAATACCATGTATAGACAGTGTTGCTTACTCTGTCACACACATACATGTCATACATATATAACTGATATTTCCAAATAATACATACTATACAATTTGCGCTCTCACGGGTAAATAGTGATGTTAACGAAAAAATGTTCAAAACAAAAGTTGTTTATTTTTTTATATGAAACATTTTTTACATTTAAACTTTTGTTCTATCTCTAACGGCTTACAAGATGGGTCCTTCGGACCCAAGACCCAATTGACCTATGTTGCTCAATTGGGTCTTGGGTCTATGTTGCTCTACTCGACCTCAGTTTTTACAGACTAAGCACACTATAAAAATTTCAGCTTGATATCTCTATTCGTTTTTGAGAAATCGTGATGACAGACGGAAAGACGACAGACAGACAGACAGACAACCGGAAATGGACTAATTAGGTGATTTTATGAATACCTCTACAAAAATTGTTCATACTATCAATGTTTTTAAGCGTTACAAACTTGGGACTAAACTTAGTATACCACGATATATTTTATATACATGGTATAATTAAGGTCAAAAGGTACTATTTATAACTTTTACTAATGTAACAAATGTTAAAACTATACTTTATTATCATCCAACATTGAATTTTAATTTTTTGAAATTTTTCGCCGCTCACATCACATCACATCACATTACATCACAATCACATCACATCACAATCACATCACAATCACATCACAATCACAATCACAATCACAATCACAATCACAATCACATCACATCACATCACATCACATCACATCACATCACATCACATCACATCACATCACATCACATCACAAATCACAAATCACAAATCACAAATCGCAAATCGCAAATCACAAATCACAAATCACAATCACAATCACATCACATCACATCACATCAGATAGTGTATTTTGAAGGCATAATTTGAACAACTACATAAGTGTGTTGTATAACCCATAAACAATAAGGCCCATTGTATTAAATTAATTAATTAAGCAAATCATTATCTTATCAATTACTAATTAAGCAAAATATTATCTTATCAAATTAATTATTATATGTGGACTACCCACACTTAAACATTACAATGTATTTATTTATTAAGTAATTATTTCTTTTATCACGATTCTTTTAACACGTAATATAATAAAATTATTATTCAAAATAAAAATTGTTTAAAACATAAACAATAAAAATTATTATAAATAAAAATTGTTAAAAATATAAGCAATAAAAATGTCCAAAATAGAATTATCTAAAATGTAATTCCAAGAATAGACATAAAATAAGGCAGGAAATTAAGCTATCAAAATTCAATTCATAGAAATTGATAATCGTTATGGCTATTCTTCAAAATTAAAAATATTGTACGTGTAATCACAGGATGTTGATAATAATTATTACTAAACAAAAATTTAAAGACAAAGGAAATCTTTTGTCTAAAAACAGTATAAATACCAGCATCCAAACAAGCCAAAAATTACTCTTTGTCGAATCTTTGTTACGTTCAAGTTACGTTCAATTATTTAATTGTTAAAGTGTTCAATCTATTATTTTGTAAATAATATAAATATTCAATCTAATAAAAATAATTAAAGTAAAAATTATTCAAAGTCTTATCATTTTCAACAACGCATTAAAAGGGAAGTAAATACAAATACAACGAACGCTAAAGTTATCATCAACTTTATTCAAAAGAAAACTATCAACATCAAGTGGAAGAACCATCCAATATTGGCTTAGAGTCGCTCGATGTCAATTGTCGAGTGTAAATAATTCATTGACTGGTGACAGCGAAACTGCAACGCAAGAACCAAAAACCTTTTGGTATATTGTAACAACTCCTTCTTAATATTATTACGGGGAATCATATTTAAAAAAAAGCTACCAAAGCTAAATAATTATACGCCATTGCCTAGTATCAAAACAGCATAGGAACCCAGAATTATAGGGGAAGGTTTATTTTTATGTGTTAAATTTTACACAAGCAAATTTTATATTTTAAACTGCAAGTAGAGTTTATTTTGTGCATACATGTTTTTTCCATGTAACCCAAAAATAAAAAGGGAAAAATATTTTCTTAATTATTATACGCCAAAGCCTGTTATTTTAAAAGCACAGGAACCCATAATATAGGGAAGGTCTTTTACGCCAAAGCCTGTTATTTTAAAAGCACAGGAACCCAAAATAAAGGGAAGGTCTTTTATTAATGTACTAAATACACATGCATTATTTCTCGAATTTATAATACTTAAACGAATTTATATATACTTATTTTAAAAAGAAAAATACATTTCAAGTTATTATAGTATTATAAAATATTTTTCATTTAAAAATTATTAACTAAATCTAAAACTGATTAAATTGAAAAATATCATTTTAAATAATTTCAATATAGTATTGTCTAAAAATATTAAATATTATTCTTTTATTTGAAAGTAAAATCTTATTAAGAAATATTATAAGTCATTAAAATTTTACAAATTATTTTATAAATAAAATTATTAAACACAATTGCTTTCAAACCATATCACATACCGAAGAAAGGTCACTTAGTTAAAATAAAAATGGCACCACCAGTCGAAAGTACCTCAGCGATAGTAGCAACAATAGATCCAAAACAATGGATATGGATGTTATCAAAGATAAAAGAATTCAATGGTAAAGATATTCAAAGTTTGGAAGTTTTCTCAACAGCGTAAATACTGTGAAACAATTAATTGGAACACATAACGCAATGTTAAACGAAAAATTAGCTATCTGTGCATACAATAAAATACCAGCAAATACAGCATTGGAATTGGGATACAAATCGCCACCAGCATGGGACACATTAAGGACCAAGTTACAACAAATATATGGGGATAAGACTCATATGGACTTACGTATGGAACGGTTAGAAACCGCAAGACAACTTCCATCTGAAAATGTTACGGAATATTATACGAGACTGAAGCAATTGGGAGATAAATGCATTGTCTGTCTTAAACAATCCACGCCTGCTGCTTCCTTACCGTATGAAGCCGCCATGATCAGAAGAACTTGTTTACGAAGGTTCATTTACCACAGTCAACCCGAAATCTCAAGAGTATTGCGAATTGTATCAAAAATCGAATCTTTGGAAGAAGCCTATACAAGAGCATTAGAAGAAGAATCGGCACAAAAAATTTATCAAGTCGCTTATAAAGAAAGAAATAAACCCAAGCTGTATTGTACAAAATGCCATATGAATAATCATACATGGAAGACATGTAGACGTAAAAATTATAATAATCATCAATACAATAAAAACAATGGTACTTCGAACAATTATAATAAACCAAACAACAATACAAATCGAAGCAACACGAATATTCAAAATTCTGCTCCAAAGACTTGTTTGTATGTATATATATATATAAATTTTATTTGACATAAATCAAGTACAAACATTCAATGCAAAAAATTAAAGTGACTAAAACTAAATATATATGCTTGAGAGGTTAGTAGAGATATGTTTGTCTTTTTAACAGTATATGTCGCAGATACGTCGTTATTGCTCTCATAAGCTCTAAACTAGAGCAATTGAGAATAGATTGAGTCGTAGTTAGTCCCAATCTATGCAATTCTTCCCTTTCTTGGCCTGCAGTTCCTGGACAGTCCTCTATCAGATGCTTCACACTTTCTGCCGAATCACACAATACACATATTCTAACTCCATCAACTTTCACACTTTCCCACTTAAACCCATACATTCTAAAATTTGCAATCAAATATCTCTCACTTCTATTACACACATTCACATATCTAGCAACTAGTTTATAGTGGTCTAAGGTTATAAAGGTGCTTAGACTCTCTTTCATTCTCATATCATTCAAACTTTCAAGTATCGCTAACTCTTCAATTTCTCTCTTGATCTTTGATCTCACACAGCCCTCATCCAATTCATTCAATCCTCTTTCGTTCATAAGATCTCTTATTCTATCCAACGTACCCTCATTCAAACAGATTATTTGCAGCTCTTTGTTACTATTATACACTCTATTGCGATAATTCAAGGCCTTGGACATGCAGTAATACTCCACACTTCTAGTGCCCATTTCAATATTAACTGCTGAATTGGGAATAGATTTTGCTACACCCAACAGTTCTTTAAGAAAATTATGCATTAATGTGTTTACAGTTCTAATATGCTCTTTATAGTTATTACTATTTCCAACCCATAGCTCGCTTCCATATGTTAAAATTGGAATTATTAAAGCATTACACATTTTCAAAATCACGTTTATAGGGAAATTTTCATACCTGTACACATACCTCCTAATGCTCATTAAAACTTTCATTGCCTTATCTGTCATACGTTCCACATGCTCTTTCCATTTTCCATTACTACACATCACTACACCCAAATATTCAAAACAACTAACATTCTCTGCAATCACTTCTTTATACTTCCATACTTCATTCATGCTATTTTTTCGTCCATTCGTCACTATCATCATTTTTGTTTTCTTTACATTCACACTCAACATCCATCTTTCACAATACTCCTCCAAACCTTTTAAAAACCTCCGCATACCTCCAACTGTTTTTGAAATTAACACCACATCATCTGCGTAAAATAATATTTTTATTTCTTTACCATTAATACATGGTGATGTGGTGTTTATTCCTTCCATCCATTCATACATATCGTTTATATATACCAAGAAAAGAAGTTCCGATAAGTGACAGCCTTGCCTAAGACCTTGAAAAGTTTTAAAGTCTGGGCTTACATATCCGTTATCCGATCGAATGCAACACGCAGTGGACATATATATAGATTTAAGTATTTCAATCATATGCATTGGCAATCCGATATTTATAAGTTTATTCCATAAAAGATGTCTATTTACTTTATCGAATGCCTTCTCAAAGTCTATGAAACATAGATAAGTTTTGGTTCTTTTCACGGCTAATGATTTGTCTATGATTGTTTTCAACACCAAAACATTATCCATTACTTCATAGCCAGTGCGAAATCCGGCTTGGGCATAATTAATGACTCTATTATCATTTAGCCATTGCCGTAAACGATCGGATAAAACTTTTGTATATATCTTACTCAAGCAAGGCATAAGTGTCAAACCTCTGTAATTCTGAGGATCATAAGTACTTCCCTTCCCTTTATATATTTTTGTAATTATTCCCGTACTCCAGGCATTTGGATAAAATCTGTTAACTATCATGACATTCATCAATTTGCACAATAGTAATCCAAAATTTGGGCAGTGTTTATGTATGGTTTTAATAATTTCAATTAATATCCCATCTTTGCCTGGTGCCTTGTTGTTCTTTGCCATGATAATTGCCTGATCTATATCCGTGCTTTCCAGGGAAAGGTTGAGATCATCCGTTGTCGACACTTCTTCTCTTAATGTCTCCTCACATTCTACACTCACGCCATACAAATTGCTATAATGCCTAACCCATTCATCCCATTTGACCTCATCTTTCACAGAGCTTTTACCTCGCCGGGCTAATATCTTCCATAGTAGCTTGGAATCGTTGTTATTGGCAGCTTCATTCACCCTTTGCACATATTCTAATTCATAGATTTTTTTCTTTCGCTCGCACATACATTCAAAAGATTCCTTACACTCCAGATATAGCTTTAATGACAAATCAGTCTTTTGTCTTCTCATTTTCCTTAGTTTATTTTTCAATTCTTTTCTTTGTTGCTTACAGTCGGAGTCATACCAATCGTACTTTTTGGTGCATGTAATCTTACAATGACTTTTAGCTTCTAAATCTCTACTTAAATAGCCTATCCAGTCTTGTAAAATTTTAACAGCTTCATTGACTCCGATTGAAAACAAACGAGATTCCTCGCTATTGACTCGTTGGAGGATACATGTTTCTTTATTGGGATCCCCCTTATATCTCACTAATTCCTCATTGCAACATAAGTTTTCTTCGCCCGCTATATTATTAATATCAGTCTTTACTTCTAATGGAAAATGAAAAGACTCAACCAATTCCCCTACCATCATGTCAGTATACCCATTCCACAAGTCTTTCGTAACACACACGTAATCAATCACACTCTTCCCTTGTTTCGATACATACGTCCACTCACCACTACTGTCGCTCAAAGCCCTTCCATTCAAAATCACCAAATTATTCTGTCTAATCATACTCAAAAACTTTTTACCATAACCATTCACGCATTTGTCCATGCTTTGCCTAGGCTCTAATACATCATACTCTATATCTACGTGATCGATTTCTATTCCAATTCTCGCATTCATGTCCCCGCCCAAAATGATTGAAGCATCTGGATATTTCTGCATTATGGCATTTATTTCGTCATTTAACATTACAAAAAACTTATTATTCGTATATTTCGAATTTTCTGGCTGCAAATAAACCACACCCATCAATATTTGTTTCGCTCTACACATCACTAACAACCATATAACTTCTTTCATTCCGCTCTCGATTTCAATTATCATTTCAGACATACTACTCCGATAGAAGACAGCCAAGCCCCCAGGAAATCTTCCTTTATCTGTATCTCGTTTACCACCTTTACATATACATTTATACCCATTCAAGCGGGGTATTTCTCCTAAATCACTCCATGTCTCTACTAAGCCTACTATATCAAAATTATTTAAATATTCTATCATACTATTCCTCGAAAATTTCTTCTTTATTCCTTCAATATTCCAAAACACGATGTTTAAATTATGAGCATATGTACCATTCCCATTTACATTATTATAAGATCCGTATCCATTATTCTTATCCATTTTTCCATTGCCAGTGTCGCCTAATTTATCTTTTTTAACCTCCCTTTCTGCGTTCAGTTGTTTTGGGGTTTGATTCCCATGTTTGCAGATGTCGACGGAGATGAAGTTTCAATAGAATTTAATCTAGGCCGAACAAAATGGTCCAAGGTCGATGACTTTAGGCTTATGTTGTTCTGTTGTTTCGTTTTGCTTGATTCTTTATTGGCCGATAGTTGTAATTTTTTGCTCACGGAAGTATTCACTCTATGGTCCGCTGCCGAGTCTTCTTCAGCTTCCAAATATCTTTTTTTATTGTTTATGTCTGCTTCAGGTATTACTCCAGTTGGATTAAGCGTTTCATTATCTAATACTTTCCCTTCCACATACAGTTGTCCTTTTTTAATAACAGCATGTTTTCCATTTTTTCGAAAATTCATCATCTGTGGGAGAAGCTTCTTTTCTTTTTGTCTTTCTTTGAAAGTAAGGTCATCAGATATGTAAATGCTAGACCCTTTCAAATTTTTCTTATTATTGAAAATCTGACGTTTCATTCTCCATGATGTTAAACCCACAATTATCGGTCCATTATTTTTAATACTCCGTATTCTACTGGTGAAATCAATATCACTGTAATTAAATTCGATTTTTAGGTTTGTTTTCATAAAATTTAATATAAGTTCATCTAATTCTTCTGCGTTTGCACTAATATTTTGGATTCCATAAATAATAATATTTCTGCGTTTAAAAAGTTTTTCCAAATGTTCAGCACGATTTTCTATATTACTAAGTCTTTCATCCAACTGTATATTCTTAAGCTTTAACTCCTTGAACTGTTGATTGAGATTATTGTTAACATTTGCAATATCTGCTTTAATATTCCCGATTTCAGTTTTCAAACTTAAAATAGCATCAAGAATCTCTTCATTCGACATGTTTATAACAGATGTCAATTGAGATAATAACAAAAATAAAGCAAATAAAAATTGTAATAAATAAAACGACACAAGTGGGATTCGAACCGCCTTCAGTTGTAATGTATAACACACTTAACTGTATCACTTAACTGATTGCGCTATCGGTAATGTTACAATTGTTTACAAATTATAATTAATATTCTGTTCCAGAATATTGTTTGTCTTTCGTCAGTTTTTTTAAAGAACTAGTAGAATTATAGAAAAAGAGTATGAATCACAATTATTTCAATAATATTATAATATCAAATATTTCATAGATCGTCACTTCTCACTTATATTCACAAAAACTTTGTTTAAAAATATAATCACTTTTAACACAAGAAAAACAGAAAATTCTAATTTTAATTTAAGAGGTTAATTTTGAACGATGTTGACACATATATATTTTAATTTTTTGATGTTCACTCGTTGGTGTAATAGACTTGTTTGTATTGTAAAAAAATGAGTCATACAATTGACAATTGTTTCAAAAAATTAAACAATGAAAAATACAGAAATCGAGCAGCCATTAATACTGTCATTGAAGATATGGATAATTTAAACTTGAACCAGGGAACTGTCGAGATGTCCGTCAGCCAACCCCGAATTGTAGACATCAACTAAATCCAATCGAATCTATATACCACAATCACAAAAGAGGAACCATTTGGATAGAAACCCCAAACACGGATTCTATCAAAGGCAATTTTAAATTATTAGTGGACACGGGAGCATCAATTTCAATAATTAAACACGAAACTCTACACAACCAATGTGCACGGGATTACCGAACACTACATCATATTAAGTTAGGAGCACTACCTTCAAACAGCAGAACATTTACTATTGAAAAAGCGTTAATATTATTAAATGGTTTAACGTATACTCCATATATAATAACTGCTGAGGATGCGAATCTTGATTATGATGGAATTATTGGAAATGATTTTCTACGACAAAATAATGCCGTGATCGACTATTATCAAAAATTATTAATATTAAACAATAATGCCTGTTATAAATTATGTATGGACGAAATGGAACCTCACATTTATTTTACACCGACAAATCGGGTAAATGAATTCTATAAAAGTGTTAGATTGGAACACTTAAATGAAGAAGTAAAACAAGAAATTTTTTAATTATTAATAAAATATAAAGAGTTACCCAAATTAAGTAATGACGAACCAGGTCAAGCAATTGGATTTCAACACAAAATCGATACAACAGATGATCAACCCATTAAAAACAAAATATATCCATTACCAGAAGTCCGCCGACAAGAAGCGGACAGGCAAATTAAAGAATTACTGGAAATGAATATTATTAGGGAAAGCGAAAGCCCATACAATTGTCCAGTTTGGATTGTACCAAAGAAAGAATATGCAAGTGGAAAAAAGAAATGGAGAATGGTTATTGATTATAGAAAATTGAATGAAAAAACCATTCCCAATAATTATCCCATGCCTAATATAAACGAAATACTGGGAAAATTAAATGGAAACTCATACTTCACAACCATCGATTTGGCTAGTGGATATCATCAAATTCCAATTAAAGAAAGTGACATTCATAAAACAGCATTCTCTGTTAATGGAGAACACTACGAATTTGTACGAATGCCTTTCGGTTTGATAAACGCGCCAGCAACATTCCAAACAATGATGAATAAAATATTAAAACAAGAAATAGGTAAAACATGCCTAGTTTATTTGGATGACATAATAATCTTTGGAAAAACGAAAGAAGAACATTTATTATTACTTATTATTGTTGTTTACATTTAATCATGCACACAATATTTACATCATGGTCTTTTCGACTAATTTTGATATATAATATGTTACACATTCGTAAACTAAATTGACAAATATCTTGCCTAGTAATCTTAGTTAAAGCGAATTGAAAAAAATACACTCGAACCAGGACTCGAACCCGGACCTCTTGGATTCATGTCAAAATTCAAATTCAAAAACAGTTTATTAATCAACATTTAAAAATACAATACATTACATACATAACATATATTACAAAACTTTTATTTACTATTATAGGTTATTAGCCTTAAAAGGCTTTCATCCTAACTTATTTTTCTTTCATGCAGATTGCTGTGTCGCAATTATGCTTATGATATTTAATTTATTTGTTTGAGCAGGTATATGTTAAGTTAATTTTTGTTGATATGCTCTTTACAGGAAAATTTTTAAAAACCTGTTTTATGTTTTAGGCAATAGCTGTGGCAAACTTATATTGCCCATTGCCTATGTGTTTTTGCATGTAAAATTAGATTTAAAAAGAAAAGAAAAAAAGAAAAAATTTAATGCCTTGCGTGGGACTTGAACGCCTGCTTTCGGAGTGCCAGTCGGGAACGCTGGCACGACGCCACAGGCTCTTGTAAGGAATGGGTATTTTATCTTTATTATTTACTGTAAAATATTTTGTTATACATTATTTAAATATTTTGTATATATTTGTTTGTGTTTTTTGGTTAGTGAGTTTGACTTCACCATATTTTTGGTTAAGTAGCTGTTTTTAATCAACTTAGTGTAGAAAGAATGCGTTACATGTTTGGTATAGTCTTTGATTGTCGGTATGTCTGTCTCTCTATGTATGTCTTGTATTCTAGCGTATCTATCTTTGTTTAGTGTAAGTCGGAGGCATTTGTTCTGTATACGTTGCAGTCTTAGATATGTCGTGTCTGAAACGCTGTTCCACACAGGGGCTCCGTAGGTTATAGTTGGTCTTATTATTGCAGTGTATAACATTTTTTTATTTTTGGTGCTGAGTTTGCTGTATTTGTTCAGGAGTGGGTATAGTTGTCGTATACACCCATTTCCCCTACTGATCAGGTGGTTGATATGTGGGACAAACGATAATGTCCTATCAAGGTACACACCTAGGTACTTTACTTTGTGCTTGGCAGGGACTATGGCTACGCCGTCTACCTTAAGTGGATCGTAGATTTTGACATTTGTAAATTTTTTGCTAAAAATTATATGTTCAGTTTTGCTGTTATTTATTTTGATTTTCCATTCCCTGGCAAACTTTAGTATCATATCCAGGTGTATTTGTAGTTGTTTTGTTGCCACCTGAGCACTAAAGGAGTGGGCGTACACGGCAGTGTCATCCGCGTATATCGCAGTTTTTGTTTTGGCAAATTTTGGGATATCATTAATAAAGTAGGTGAACAATATGGGCCCAAGTACCGATCCTTGTGGCACACCTGCTTTTGGGTGTCGGAGTTCCGATGTGCTGTTGTTTATTTTTACATAGAATCCCCTTCCTCTGAGGTAACTGTCCAGTAGTGCTATTAGCCATCTTGGGAAGTCATAATTTATTAGTTTGTAAATCAGTCCATCAATATATACCGTGTCAAAGGCTTTCTCAATATCCAGAAGGGCCATGGCCGTGACGTTACTTTTGTTAAAATTTTGTATTATGTCACTTGCTATTCTGGCAACTTGCATGCAAGTGCCATGACCACTTCTGAATCCGAATTGTTCGTGTATTATTATATTTTTGGACTGACTTATCTTGTTTATTCTTTCCAAAATGACTTTTTCCGCTATCTTGGACAGCGTGCTCAGGAGGCTTATTGGTCTGTAATTTTTGGGATTACTATGATCCTTGTTAGGTTTCGGTACTGGGATCACTATTGCCGTTCTCCAGGACTCAGGGAAGTATCCTATCCTCAGGATTGCATTTATTATGTACTGAAGTTGTACTATAGCTTTGGTGGTAAAGTTTTTGATTATTTTGGTGTCTATCCCGTCTTGTCCTGGGGCTTTGTTATTTGGGAGGGTTTTAATTATGTTTTTAATTTCTTGGGGGGTTGTGAGCTTTATTTTGGTGTTGTTTTGTGGTGTTTGTGTGGTATGAAAGAATTCATGTATTCTTCGTTTTATGTCCTCTTCTAGTGGAGTAGTCTGTTCGTTAGTCTGGATCTCCTCTAAAGTTTCACTTATTATGTCAGCTTTGTCTTTGTCCGTCATGTAATTATTATCGTTCGTGGTGATTGTGGGGATTTGTTGTCTCGGTTTTTTAAACGTCTTCGTTATTCGCCACATTGTTCTGTCACCGGGTCGTAAGTCCGTTAGTGTTTTTTCCCACTGTTCATTGATCTTGTTTTTAATGTTCCTCCTGATCATTTTCGTGATTTTGTTTATATCTGCTTTGAGGCCTGGTATAAATCTTTTTTGGTACAGTTTCCTCATCGCATTTTTATATTTGATTAAGTTTTTTGTGTTGTCATCAGGGAGATACCTGTTATCAACTATCACGACCCGTCGGCTGTGAGCTTTTTGGACTTGTTGCACCCCTTTTGTGAAGTTATCTATTTCCTGATCAACTTCTTGGGCATTGTTTATTTTATTATTGATTTTTATTGTTGAATTTAATTTTTTTCTAAACTCTGCCCAATCGGTTGATTTATAGGAAGTGACAATGTGTTTGGAACTCGAATAGCCTAATTGGTAGGGCACTTGACATGAATCCAAGAGGTCCGGGTTCGAGTCCTGGTTCGAGTGTATTTTTTTTCAATTCACTTTAACTAAGAACATTTAAATAATATCGATAAAATATTTAAAATCATAAAACAAAATGGATTAAAAATACAATTGGATAAATGCGAATTTTTGAAAGATAACATAGAATACCTTGGACATACAGTCACAACAAAAGGAAATCTACCAAACAATAAGAAAATCGAAGCTATACAAAATGCGCCTGTACCCAACAACATGAAGCAAGTACGACAATTTCTTGGACTAGCTGGATATTATCAAAAGTTCATTAAAAATTATGATATAAATTACAAAACCATTAACAACATTATTAATGAAGGAAAAGAAATTTGAATGGACACCAAAATGCCAAGAAGCTTTCGAAAAAGTTAAAGCAGAATTAACTACGAGTCCAATACTAATACATCCAGACTTAACCAAAGAATTTAGAATCACAACGGATGCATCAAATGAAGCTATAGGAGGAGTATTGTCTCAAGAAATAGACGGAAAAGATCATCCTATTGCATTTTATTCCCAAACCCTCATCGCAGCTGAACGAAATTAAACTACTACAGAAAAGGAATGTTTAGCAATCATTAAAACAATTAAACACTTCCATCAATTTTTATATGGAAAAAAATTTTTAATTCTTACGGATCATCGCCCTTTAATATGGCTACACAACGTAAAGGATCCGAGCAGTAGATTAATAAGATGGAGATTAAAATTATTGGAATACCAGTATGAAATCAAATATAAAGAAAGAAGATTAAACACTAATGCTGATTACCTAAGTAGGATTTTATCAATAACTACGGAAAAAGAAAATTTGGAAAATTTCAATAAAATGGTAAAATTGATACCTACTAGAATCAAATGGGAAAAACAAGACATCTCTAAAGTAAAATATTTACTATTTATTACAAATAACAATCACAATATGCGCTTGAAAAGATACCTGGAAGAAAATACTGATTATAGTAATAGAGAAAAGGGAACTCTGGGAGAATTAAGTATCCTACAAAATAAAAACAATTATACTCAAACGATTTATTTATTAATAGTGGCAAATGGAAAAGAAGAAATAAATATACCACTACTATTTAGAGCTTTACATGTTCTAAAATATGAATATAATGTACCAGAAATCACTTGCTTTGATTTCATCACTAAAGGAAAACAGCAGAAGATGCTATTAAAATTATTTTACTACTTTTTTGAAGAAAATTTTTGGATATTGAACGATACGTCTATACCAAATAAATATTTTGATAATAAATCGTCTAAAACGACATTGAAAAATAATCAAGAGATAGTAGAAATAGAAGATAGTAGCGACGAAGAAGAGAATATTGAAGCTACACAAAGCCAACACAAAGATGCAGTCATCGACTTAGAAAAAGAAGAAGTGAATAAACAAATGAAAGAAAGAATTAAAATATACCGCCAGAATTGGAAACCACATTGTTGATACGAATGACATGTGATTTAAATACATATAATGATAATTACCCATATTTCTCAAAACACGTAAATATTGATGAAATTGGAGAAATAAGAAGAGGAGCATTCAAAATAATGCAAAATATAAAACATCCTCATCAGAAAATAATAATATACTACTTTAAAAATTACTTCGACGAAGAAGACGATTATATAAATTTAAATAATGATTTAAAAATACTAAAACAAATATGTAGTGAACTAAAAATTAAAACATTAAGTGTTCTTAACGAAAATAATAACCAAATAAAAGAAGCATATTCAAATAACTTAAAAGAAATAAATTTACATTCTTGTGAAGAATTAAAAACGGTCATAACTGATCCTGAGTTAAAACGGCAAATACTAAGAGAATATCACAACGACTCCACTGGAGGACACACAGAAATGAACCGTACATATATGAAGATAAGAGAAAAATATACGTGGAAAAATATGAAAAAGGAAATTGAACAGTACATCCACTCATGTCATGAATGTCAAGTAAATAAAGCCAATAATCAACCTACAAAACTACCAATGGTTATCACTTCCACGGCGAATACATTTAAAGAAATAATCGAAATGGATATATTAGGACCATTTCCTGAAACGAAGAATGAAAATCGTTATATTTTGGTTATAAGGGACAATTTAAAAAAATTCACGCAACTCTATCCTACTCCGAATAAATCAGGAGAAATCATCGCTCTGAAATATCTAAAATATTGTTTTACTTTTGGTTACCCTAACGTTATTTTAACCGATCAAGGAGGAGAATTTATAAACGAAATATTAAAAGACATAAATGCAATAATGCAAACAAAGCATAAAATCGCAACACCGTACCATCCACAAACGAATGGCTCTGTTGAAAAGATGAACCAAGTCATCAAAGAATATTTAAGAAGTTATGTTAACGAATATAAAGATAACTGGGACGAATTTGTCGATACTTGTGCTTATGCTTACAATACGACACAATGTGTATCTACGGGAGAATACCCATATCTACTTACATTTGGAAAAACCCCAAGAGATCTAAATTTGCAACGCTACAAAACTTATGATGAATACTTAAAGAACATATTACAAAAATTAGAATTCAGCAGGCAACGAGCGAAAGAAAATTTAACTAAATCGAAAGAGAAAAGCAAAGTCAAATATGACAATAAAATTAAAACGAGCAAAATGAAAGTAGGAGACTTTGTAACAATAAATTTTAAGGGAAGGCAAAGAAAACTCAATAGGCAAAACAATGGCCCGTATAAAGTATTGAAAATTACCGAAAATAATGCTACCCTACAAATATCACCAACTACAACAAAAGAATACCACTTAAACTTACTCAGAAAATGTATTGTTCCAGATGAAATTTAAAATAATATTATTCGCTATACTGTTAAAAACCATTACTGCACTGGAACCGAATTATGAAACGAAAAAGATCGCTACAGGATCAGGATTACTCTTCAAACACCTAGAAAATGCTGAAGTATGTACTAAGAAAATCTCTATACTATTAACATATAATATGACGATATTATACAATTATTATAAAAATATAAATCATCACGTTGGAAAACTAAATGATATATGCCAAAGTGATTATAATAAACAAATAGATTATTGTAAAAAGGAACACGCAAATCTGTTATATCGACTTACAAAAATTTACAAGAAATTATCTATACTATCTGAACACATAACGTTAGACAAAAACAAGAAACGAGGAATACTCGATGGATTATCATATCCCATTAAATGGATATTTGGAACGCCGAATGCCGACGACACCAAATTTTACGACGAATCATTACAAGATCTAATTAATAATAAGAAAACCGAAGATATAATTTTGAAGAATCAAGCTGATATTATCGATGCTGCTACAGAAAATTTTAAGCACATTACAGAAAATTTAAAAGATACAGAAAAACGACTCGACTCGTTTTTATTTTATTCACTTTTTTTAATTTTTTTTTTTTTTTTTTTTTTGTAAAATATTTTATCAAGCACAACAAAATTAATAAGAATTAAGTAGTTGATTAATAATATTTTATTAATATATTTAATATATAATTAATAATTTTTCTTTAATAATATTAATAATAGTGTAATGATTAATTAATGATGCACAAATAATTGAAATGGAAGAAAAAACAAAAATATATAATACATTTGCAAAAATACATGGAAATAATCAATTGATAACTTTTTTATCAAACAATTTTTCAAGACTAAACATTCGTGTTTCTTTGAGGGACCGGCAAAATCGGGCATACCGGGTTTTGATTAACCAAGGTATGTAACGCAGATGATTGATTTGGACCAGATCAACAAAATCTTCTCCGGACCCCATTAGAAATTCCGAATCTGGCCCCTATAAGTTTTTCCTGATCAGGTTCAGGCAAATCATCTGCGTTACATACCTTATCTGGTCTAGATCGGATATGTCCGATCCGGTCCTTCGAAGGATCACGAAAAAATTTCTAGTCGGGTAGTTCGATGTACTATATCTTTTGTTGGATACGTATCCAATCGTTCCACAAAATTCACTTTAGCATACTCACTAGTTCTTCTTTTGGCCATCACTATCGTCATTTCCAACAAGCCGTTAAGTATGCAATTATACTACTAAATTACGTATCAATGGTTACAAATTAGCAGAATAGTTACTGTCAACAAAAATTCATCCTAGTTAACAGAATAATTTTTGATTGGTTATTTCCCTTGGAACTCTTAGTTAATTAATACCAATCATAATTCATTTTTTAACTAATGGAAAGCGTAGTTATATACCAAAATAGATCATTGTGAATGCGAGAGTGAAATAATTCATTGGGATTGCGTCTTAAATACAGCATAATATTGTGTATACAATTATATACACATCAGTCCATGTTCTTACTCCTAGTCATAGGTTATATTTTAAATTATATTTAAAGTACAATCAGGTTTAAGAGGCTTAAAATACATTATTTTGATCGTTTTTAATTAATAAATATGCACAAATTTGACTTTAACTCACGTCTCTGCTCCAATATCAACAGATATTTTTCCAACGACACAACCATCACCATTAAATCCCCAGGCTGTATCTAATTGGGATAAATTCTATCGAAAAAATAATTCAAAGCAAGCAAACAAACTTTATGCGCCGGTGGCATTAACAGCGACGCCGACAACAGCAAGAGATTTCGCATTTACTGATGCAGCTACGTCGATGTATGGCGCTGGAATTCTAACGCAAGCCTAAAAGTTAACGTTATATTGCTAACTGGAGCGGTCGAGTTTCCATTCTTTCTTTTAAATTGTGGGCCGATCGTTTTAAAGAATTTCCGACCCTAAATTTGGGTGGATGCTTGACGCCATCCAGTCCAGCCTTTGCAACGTGAAGAGAATGAACATCAGCGAGCCGATGGAAAGTTTCGAAAAAAAATATAATCTTCATACCTGATTCGAAGAGAACGTTTGCAAAAATGCATTCTCTTTTATATAGAGAGTGTAAAAACAAATAAAGTAGCGTTTTTGTTTTAATGAAAAGCAAAGATTAAAATGTCCTAAATTTATGAATCCTAAACATAACATTCAAAAACATGCAGTCACAACTATTGCTCATTAAGTAGTGTTCAGTTTCCAGGCAAGTTAAACATAATTAATTATTAATGTTGTCCACTCTAGAATATATTTTTTATTTACATTACATTTTTATTTTTAGGACCATGCCCAAAAAACATGACCGAATTGGACCGAGAGTGGAGATTATTGAGAAACATGACATTTCATTTCACCGAAAAAAAATGTGGATCCTACATCTGAATAATTCTGGAAGCATGTTTCATCTATTAAAAAAGAAGACCAGTCTCCAATGTTTCCCCTGCTATGCGAATTCGTGAGAAAATTACTCGCACTTCGACATAGTAGCGCCAACGTTAAGAGATTGTTTTATGTAATTAATAATATGGATTATTGATTACCGGACCTTGATTCACAACGTTCTATCAGTTTTCTGACAGAAACCATCAACGAAATACTTACGACATACGAATGCATGCTGATTTTGGTCGGTGACTTTAATAGTCGGATTGGTGTATTAAATCAGGACTTTGACGAATCAGTTTTTAATCATTCGCACTTGTCCTACAAAAGAAAATCGTCAGATTTAATAGTTAATAAGCGCGGTCGCCTGTTGGCCGAGTCTTTTAATGCCATGGATCTCGTCGCCTTAAATGGTAGGGCCCCCAGCGACCCTATAGCTGCTCCTACATATATAGCTTATAATGGTGCTAGCGTTATCGACTTAGCATGGGTACACGGTGCATACTTGGACCTGGTGAAGGATTTCACGGTGAACGAATCAGGTGAATCTTCCCATTTATTGTGCTCCATTATTTTGAAAAATACTTTTCAGTCTCGTTCTTTTCCAGGCTGCAGAAACCATCAAAAGCTTGCCTGCGTTTATTCCGATTATTTTCAATGGAAGGAAGATAAAAGTTTTGAATATGCGATCAGCATGGCAAGAGATAAGCGCCTCTACTTCAACAGTCAGAGTGTTGACGAACTTTTTCAAAATCTTTTGTATTGTATCTACGATTCGGCTATTAACTCAAACTTGGCCGTTCAACACAAAGTTGCACTCACAAACAGTCATCCCACATTAACGAAAAATTGGTTTTCGAAGGACTTAAGAAATTTGAGAAGGGCACTAAACACTGCTTACAAAAGAGCAAAAAAGCAAGGATTTATTGAACCTTACCTACATGACTATCGGAAGCTTCGAACTGAATACAGGATGTCAGTTAGGAACGCTAAACTGGACTATTCAAGAAGAATTACGGATGCAATAGCCTGCGCCAAAGATAATACTGAGTTCTGGAAGGTGGTTCGTAAGTTTTCTGGTAATATAAACTCCCGAAACAACGATCTTGATCCCGATGTCTGTTTTTCATATTTCTCAAACTTATATGGTCAAAAAACTCAACATTCTCTGTGTTTTCATGACTCCTCTCACCCTTTTTTAGACAACGAAATCACCCTCGACGAACTTCAACTTGGTCTGAGTCAAAGGAAGAATAACAAATCTCCAGGCATCGACGGAATTACCAATGAATTCTACAGACACCTACCTCCCAACTGGATCCATTATATTCTGAACATGTTTAACAAAATCATATCCTCTGAAACTCTCCCAAAACAGTGGACAGAATCTCAAATTGTTCTTATTCATAAATGTGGAGATACAAAGGATCCGAGAAATTACCGTCCGATTGCACTGTTAAATACACTGCTTAAGCTGTTCACGACTATATTAAATTATCGTTTGCAAACCTGGATTGAGGAAAAAAACCTACTACCGGAAAACCAAAATGGTTTCCGAACCGGTCGCAGTTGTGTTGATAATATCTTCATCCTGAACTCACTGCTAACGATTCAAGTCCAAATCAAGCGCAGACATGTCTATGCTCTGGTTGTAGATTTCCAAGCTGCGTTTGACTCCTTAAACCACGAACTACTGTGGGCAAAATTATACGACATCGGAATCTCGGGGAAAGCACTAAGAGTGGTTAAACATCTTTATACCAACGCTAAGGCAAGAATTAAGTTGCATGGAAACCTATCGAAATACATTGATTTGACGTCAGGAGTTCTACAGGGGGAAACGCTATCTCCAACTTTGTTCAACCTCTTTATTGGGGATATTGAAGACTCATTTCGCGGGGCTGGCTTTTCTGGGCTAGATATAAACCAAAAGTGTGACCTGCTGACATTGTGCTACGCCGACGACATGATAATATTTGGGTACTCTCCGTTTGATATTCAACAAAAATTAAACCACCTCTCTTCATACTGCACTAAAAACAAATTAGTTGTAAACATCAAAAAGACTAAAATTATAGTGTTCAGAAATTCACCAAAGTGCAAAAATCTACCAACCTTCACATACAACTCAGAACCAATACAAATCGAACAACAATGTGTTTATTTAGGAGTGAAATTTAGTTCGACTTGCAAATTTCTCCAAGCCACGAATAACGCCATTAACAAAGCCAACATTGCTAACGCCCTAGTGAAGCGAATCCTAAGTTGTTGTAAGTCCGACTCCTGGTCAACCAAATGCCAACTGTTTGACAGCATCTCACGAGCCACCTTGCTTTATGCTTCAGAGGTCTGGGCTTACAATTACATGGAGAAAGTCGAATCAGTCCAAATTAAATTTATCAAGTCGATCCTCTGCCTTGCAAGAAGCACTCCAAACTTTATGGTTCGTCTGGAAACACGTAGATCTAACATCTCGATAGAAATCGTAAAAAGAATTCTTAAATACTGGCGTCACCTCATAACCACTCCAAATAATAGACTCATAAAAATATGTTATAATCAGTTATATGAATTTTCTACATCGGACATATCCTGTGATGGTAATTGGTGTAATCAGCTTCGAAACATACTGACGGGCGTGGATAGAGTCGAACTTTTAAACTCTCATCGAGTTGAAACTATTAAAAATGACATTGCTGAAGTTATTGACCTCTACTCGAAGAAAATGCACCATAACGACTTGGAATCATTAGAAGCATCCCACTACAGTGACATCTATGGCCACTTATTCCAGCTCAACAACTACAACTATGAGTACTTGAACATCCGCTGCGCTCTATCTAAGTTACGCCTTATTACACAAATAAAAACAACAAGTCAGTTTAGTTTTCGATTACTAATTAGTAACCAGCAATACACCTTAAATTATAAAGAAAGATGTCCAGTTTGTAACACTGGTGAAACTGACGACCTATATCACTTTTTTATCAGATGTCCCATATATAAGGCATACAGATCTCAGTATTTGAAGTATCCCTTATCATATATTGCAAACAATATAAAACCCTGGTTTAGTTTATTCCATATAAACTCATATGAGCAACTAAATGATATATACCACTTTACTGTAAATTCTTTCCGCCTAAGAGCATTCGTGCTAAATGAGTAACTACCCAGTCTCGAGTTAGTGTCCAATGAACACTTCAATAATCTTGCATTTATTACATTGTTTATCTGTTTTAAAAAAGTTCTACTCTTTGTTATTGTAGATTCACATGTCTATTTTGATTATAAATTTAAACATTATTATCTAAATCATATTTTATTGTTATTTATATTATTATTGTTTTTTATATTGTTATCTATAATATTTATATTTATTGTTATAGTTTATAATTTTATATATTTATGGTGTTTTACAGATTTATACAAACCCAGAATTAGTTACATATAATTTTCTATTTAGTACTTGAGATGAAACTTTTCTTTTTTTTTTTTGGGTTTTTGTTTTTTTTTTGGAACCATATTAGTTATTACTTGTGTAAACATATATATTTTTATTTATTTATTTATTTATCCGTTCAATGCAACTGAACGCTTCTTTGTTATAATCGCTGTACGGTAGTCAAACAAATAAACGTTATTATTATTATTATTATTAATTAATAATATGAAAATCTTCCAGTGAAATATAGTTTATTTATATAATTTAATTTTATTTATACCTGAAAAATTTTTCAGCACTCAAATTGTTTCATCCAGGGAAACAGATCGAGAGCACAGCTATGGAAAGCTTCAACAATATTTCAAAAACGTTTTTGTTAATAGTCCGGAAGGTATCGTTGTATTTTTCATGGCAATTTCAGGCCGATAGATTTTAGATGAAACGGTTAGTTTCAACAACGCTAATAATCGAATGGTGGGTCAGCAGGTGCACCTAAGGTGGGCCGACGAGGCAGAAATTTTTGTTTAGGTAAAAATTAAAACATCCAAAATTGTTATCAGGCCGCTCAAAAATTTTACTAAGGGCTGCTTATATAATAAAAACTATTACTATAATAGTCAGCAGCCTAGATTATGATGGATTCTACGTCAGCCGACATTAAAGACCTTATTTTTTTTCTGTAGGTTTTAGGGTTGGATCATAAGCAGCCCGTCCACTCATACACGATCTTTTCCTCCACTTACAAAAAAAAAACGACAAAGCTCTGGTACGTAGACAAGTATAAATAAAAAAATAATTTAAACACAAAAATTTATAATGTTACGGGAATTATGTTTTGGTGAGGTAATTAGAAAAAAAAAGAAACGAATTTTTTCTCATCCCAAAATTTAAATACTTAATTGATTCTCGACTTGCGTCGAGAACAAGAAGTAAGGCTCAGCCAAAATTCCTCGCAACCCCCAGAACAGAAATGTTTAAAAAAAACCGAAACAGATCAATTTGCGTGCTAGGCCCAAAGATAACGCCGAAGGCGATTACCCCCCAGAAAGTATTAACAATACAAATAAAAAGTCTACGTTTAAAATAAAAAAAATATAAAGTTTGTTTATTTCATTAATTCAAAAATATGTTTGACGTTACATAATTGAAAAAATATATAAATTCAGAAGGCATCAGCCATTTTTTAACTTACATGAAATTTCACATGTTGAATTTAAAGCAAACACAAAGTTTTTGAAAAATATCTTTTGATAATAAATTTAGAAAAAAATTAACGTATATAAAATATATAATAAAATGTTTCCTGTATGTATTTTGTGATCACCGTGAATCCAGCTCCTTAAATTACATTTTATAAGGAATTGTGGTCACAAATAAAATTCTAAACGCCACAAAAAACATACAAAGGAAAATAATATAAAGTTACACAATTTTTTAAATTATTACAGAATGTCTCTTTTACATTCTGTACAATTGCGTGTTTTCAATAAACGACATTTAACAAAAATATATGTTTAAACTGTCGTATTCAAAAATATAAATTCTTGATAAGAATTAAATAAATAAATTATAAAAATTAAATAATTTAATTATTGCCACACACTAAAAGGTGTGTTAAAAAAAATGAGTATCCATCTTGGAATAAATAATTTAAATTAATTATTCCAAGAAGTTCCCTGTTTGACGCTTAGAATTTAAAGAGAATTATTTTAACTCAAATTCCACTGAGCTCTGTTCGGGTAGTGACTGGTGTCAATTTTTAGAACTAAAAGTTGCAAAAAAAATAAATAACAAAGTTGAAAAAGATAAAGTACAGTCACAGACAGAGTAAACTTTTTAATTGAATATGTACCGTCACAGACAGATTTAAAAGTTTGATATTTTACATTTTGTTTGCATAATTTATTACTAATTAATTAATTTTAATTAGTTTGCCAACAATTTGTAACAATAACACTTAATAAGATTGACGTCACAAAATAAATTAACATTTATATCATTATTACTCAAGTACATATACAAACCATTTGAAATATACTTTTAAACAGTCTTAAATATACACTTATAAACACAACGAAAATATTCTAAAAACAATACTTAAAAAATCGCTAGATTATTCTAGCAGTGCATCACTCTTGCAATGTGCATGTCACACTGCCGAATGGCACACAAAATATATTTAAAAAAAAATCATTTCCCCCCTGGTCTAGGTCTTAGCCTGTACCTGAAAGCTTTGATAAAATCGTCGTCTATACGCAGGTACTACTTTATGAACGAAGATAATTTATCGATATATCTCAGCAGCCCTAGATTCGTATCAGACCGCATGAAACTAATATAAATTACTTTTTATATGAACTAATTTATTAAAAAAACCAAAACAAGTCAGCAAGTTATTGCATGATGGTTGGAAGGTCAATTAAATGAAATGTTCAGCTGACAAGGAATCCACCCTTAATCATTCTGCTGACTCTTTCATTTTTTTATGGAATATATTAAAATAAATAAATTATTAATTTTAAACGGCCTGAATTACAATTTTTTTATTAAAATTCCCATTTTTATCTATCCTTTTTAAAATAAATGTGATAGACATCATTTGCGCGACCTAAATCCCTATTATTTTGTCTTAAAAAATTATGCTGACCTTTTTTATTAAAAGAACATAATTTATCCATGAGTGATTCCAAGTTCCTACAGATATGAACGAATGTCAGAAATATCACCCCAAGTGTAATAGAGTGTTCACCGCGTTGCCTCCAAATCATAGAAAACTTCTATAATCTCTCTCTTCAACAACGCCCAGGTAAGAAATATGTTACATACACATACACATCCTTTCCCTAAAATTTCCTTAAACATAGAAAAATTTATTTCCAAATGCATGAATGTTGCTACGTCTATGGTATTGAATATTTTTGTGACCTTCAAACGTAGATGCAGGTGCACTCTTTACTATTGAGTGAGGCTCAAGTAGTGGTGGGGACATAACGTTTATTACGACTCCAATTAAGATAGTAGGGTAGAGCAGAGAAAATGACAAAATGTAGCAATCTTTGTAAATTGTTTTGTATGTACTCCAAAAAAGTATCCCACTGAATATTCCTCTATTTAATGGAGGAGATTAATTTGAAATACATATTACTTTATCCATTATTCTTATCTTAGATCTTCTTTTATTTGAAAGTATTGATAATGAATATCTGTCTTACTTATTATTAATACAAAACTACTTAACATTCAATGCATTATTTTCGTTATGTTTTTCCATTTATTTCCAATTATTTAACGCATGAATAGAAATTACATTTTACTATATAAAATAGTACTCATTAAATCATTGTGTTCTTTGGAAAATAATTATCGACTATATTTTTATTTCTATAGTTCGCATGAAGAACCAGGAGCAAGTAACCAAGGTGACTTGGAATGAAAGTACGTGCGATGCAATAGAAGAAAAAGCTGTAAATATTGACGAAGCTATGGATGCTTCTGTGGAAGACGTGCAGCACCTGACTATGGAAGAGTCAGTGGAAGGTAGCTCTAATATACCGGATAATGCAGTTTGTATATTTTGTAATAAAAATCGCAAGAAATATCGCAACCATGAACAACGATTACAAACTTTTTTTTAATTTAAGTTTGAGAGCGTTAATTTGTGGAAGTTATTAACATTAATTAAACACCTTTTAAACATTTTATTTGCTTAAAATCGACTTTATTTAAGATTTTGTCAATCAAAATATTTTGTTTATGCACATTTCGATTTGTTAGTCATCTTCAGAACAATAGTATTTTAAACAAACAACGTACCTGTATTTATACAGGTACGTTATAAATACAAATATAAATACAAATTGAAATTATATAATAATGAGGTGATAATGAAACCTGTAGAATTGTTAAAAAATAAATAAAAACAATTGTATGATCCAAAATCGTTAAAAATTATTGGTTAAAAGAGACGAAAGCAGTTTTCGCTTGATAAAAATTACTTAAAATTACACATAATAAATAACAAATAGTTCCTTCTAGTCAAATTTCCATTAGTTCATTTTATATTTATTTATAGTTCGACGTATGATTCACATATCACAATTGTTTATTAACTTATTTTTTAACCTTTTTAACTTTTAAACGGTTTTCTGAAAAAGAAAAAAAAAATTTTCATCTATTTATTTTTTTAACTATTTATTTGTTCTTTATTATGTGTAATTTTAAGTAATTTTTATCAAGCGAAATCTGCTTTCGTCTCTTTTAACCAATAATTTTTAACTATTTTGGATCATACAATTGTTTTTATTTATTTTTTAACAACTCTACAGGTTTCATTATCACCTCATTATTATATAATTTCAATTTGTATTTTAGTATAAATAAAGGTACGTTGTTTGTTTAAAATACTATTGTTCTGAAGATGACTAACAAGTCGAAATGTGCATAAACAAAATATTTTGATTGACAAACTCTTAAATAAAGTGGATTTTAAGCAAATAAAATGAGTTTAATTAATATTAAGATTACAAACTTGTTTAATGGAAAATGCTATCAAAACAATGAAATGTACTGAAGCTCGTAAGATGGGTGACAAAATTTTACTCCAAAAAATTATTGATCATTTTATAAACATTGATTTGGATCTTCTAGAAAAGCAAAATATTTTGGATCGAGCTGCACTGATTTTGAGGTCAGAAATTCAAAAAATTATACCACAACCCTGGTCAAACAAACCAACTGTTCATGATTTAATCAAAGGGAAATGTGACATACCACCTTTCCTTGAAGATTTTTATTCAAAGTTAATATGCTCTAGTTTTCGCCGTAAAAACAACTTGAATGTCAAGAGAATTGCCCAATCTTTTTCTGCTGATTTAATTTATGCAGTGACCAAAGGTCACATTAAGCCGTCTAGGCACGTGGCATTATGATTGACACTAAAAGGGCCAACAAACAGCAAAAAAATTATTAACCTTATCAATAAATACGGTCATAGCTGCAGCTATACAACATTGGAAAAGCTGGAAACAGAAGCAACATTTCAGTCAGCACAACAAAATGATATATGTCCAGAAGGTATAGAACGCTCACGATCTTTATGTACATGATAAGTATACGATAATTTCTATCGATTCGTACATACCTCCAGCGGAAAAGACACTTTGCATGATACCGTAGGTATTATTTTCCAAAATATTTCTGATCCAGAAGAAACAAATTCAAACAATAACTGATGTGACAGCAGAATAATGTATGTAAGTCGTGAAGAAATAAATTCAATTTACCAAGAAACTAATAATTCTTTGCAACAAAATGAAACTACAATTAATAAAAGACGAAGACGACGAACGTTCGATGTCATAACTTTTGAAATAGAATCTTATAATAAAAGAGAAAAAGACCACGATTACTATAAACTTTGGAATCAGCAACAACCCAACTACGTTTGGAAGTCCCAGATGACATTTTGATATTCGAATATATCGATCTCGCTTGGATAGCGGAGTCATTTTATCGGAAAACCTCGCATGCCATCAAGGGTAGGATTCAATAGTATTTTTCATAAAGATCTAAGCTGCAAGCAAAAAATTGCATATTTGACGACAATAAATTCTTCACCCACCAATGTCTCTGTAGTCCTTGAAACTATGAAACAGGTTCAAAAAATTGCTCACGAATGTGATGAGCCATACATAGAAATCACATACGATTCAGCAATTGCTTAGGTTGCTCTACAAATCAAAAGTACTGAAAAGTCGCGAATCAATAATTTGTTTATTCATTTGGGTTTTTTTCATATTATGATGGCATATTTTAAAACAATAGGAAAATTTATTGATAACTATGGTATTACAGATTAAAAGTTCTGAATTTCTTGCAAACGGTTCAGTCAGCAGTTTTATTACGAGAAAAAATTTTAACCGTTGCAAAAATCTGAACCCCTTACTGTCACTTGCTCTTGAGATTTTACATTTTGAAAGAGTCCTGGAGGATAAAGAAATTCAAATAACTAGAAAAATGAAAGAATCATTATTTGATTTCATAACAACGAAAGCAGTCAATCCTACAATAACAGAGGAAAAATTAACGACATTGTTTCATGAATATAAAATATATCAACAGAAGACACTAGAATCTAGATGATAAACATGGCAAAACAGCACAATTCTACAGGATATATATAAAATTAATCAATTACTATTTTTTATTGAGTCGCAGCATCAGAAAACCAGATCTTCAATTATTCATATATGTATTGGCTAAGATAGCGAATATTTTCTTCGCTTTTTACCAACAGAATTATGCGTGATATACGGTAGTATATCACGAAAATCTAATGAGAGTCAACACGAGTTTTTGAGAAAAAACGGGAGTTCTTGAGAAAAAAAATGCCTGCTTGATAGACGTTTCTGAATGTGCCCTGTCAAAATTAATTTAAAGTAATTGAGTTTAATTACAACAATTCCGGAAGTGTTAAAATAAAATTAGTTTCGAAATTTTTGCTTTGTAAAATACAGTCTTAATAGTGAAAATTTAAAATTAATAATAACAAGTGAAAACAAACAATTAACTGAGTTAATTGTTGAAATACCATGCATAGTCAGTGTTGATTTCTTTATCATATTACACATACAAACAACATGTGACACATACATAACTGATAATCAAGTATAGTACATATTCTAAAATTTCCGCCTAATTGGCGCCCTCACGGGTAAACAGTGATGTTTACGAAAAAATGTTTCAAACAAAAGTTGTTTATTTTTTTATAAGGAACATTTTTTTACATTTAAACTTTTGTTCTATATCTAACGGTTTACAAGATGGGTCCTACGGACCCAAGACCCACATGACCTACGATGCTCATTTACGAACTTGACCTCACTTTTTACGTCCTGAGTACGCTGTAACCATGTATATATGAAATATACATAGTATATTAAGTTTAGTCCCAAGTTTGTAACGCTTAAAAATAATGATGCTAGCAAAAAATTTTTGTCATAGGTGTTCATAAAATCACCTAATTAGCCCATTTCCGGTTGTCCGCCCGTCCGTCCGTCTGTGGACACGATAACTCAAAAACGAAAAAAGATATCGAGCTGAAATTTTTACAGCGTACTCAGGACGTAAAAAGTGAGGTCAAGTTCGTAAATGAGCATCATAGGTCAATTTTGCCTTGCGGGTCCTATCTTGTAAACCGTTAGAGATAGAACAAAAGTTTAAATGTAAAAAATGTTCCTTATCAAAAAATAAACAACTTTTGTTTGAAATATTTTTTCGTAAACATTACTGTTTACCCGTGAGGGCGCCAATTAGGCGGAAATTTTATAATATGTACTATGCTTCATTATCCGTTATGTATGTGTCACATGTTTGTATGTGTAATGTGATAAAGATATCAACACTGACTGTGCATGGTATTTCAACCTTTAACTCAGTCAATTGTTTTCACTTGTTTTTTATTAATATTTTTTTCGAATTTCTTATTCGCGATTCATAATTGGTTTATGTTAAAATTAGTTAATACTTATGTAAATGGTTTTTGTGTAGTTTAATAGTGAATTTTACTTTAGACGTTAGTAAGCTGAACATAAAAGTTTATTCGTAATATAAATGTGTGTAGCCTACAAATTTTTGAGAACATCTGCTCATAAACATATAGTGTTGAATTAAATTTGTATAATATTACATTAATCAGGTAGCGCAGTTGATAAACATCCCATTTTATTTTATTTTTTTTGTTTTATTTTTTTGTATGTGTTTTGTATGTGTGTGACTGTAAACAATATAAAAAAGCAAAATACAATTATTGACAATAGTTTTCTTTTTACTAAATCATCGTTCTCCCGTAATACAAATAGCTACATATCTTTTATAATTATATTTTGTAATAATTACATCGTTACATCTTAAATCGTTGATAATTACCTATTTTTTTAAAATGGGGGATAAAGGTATAATTGATTATTTAACAAGTGAAAACAAACAATTGACTGAGTTAATTGTTGAAATACTATGTATAGACAGTGTTGATGAAGCAATCGTTTGTTTTTTGACGTCACGTTAATAAAAAAAGATATCCACTTTTAAATAGCTACACACACACTGATATTCCCATATTAATGCATACTATAAAATTTGCACCTAATAAGCGCCCTCGTGGGTAAACAGTGAAGTTAACAAAAAAAATTTTCAAACAAAAGTTGTTTATTTTTTTATAAAGAACATTTTTTACATTTTGTTCTATCTCTAACGGTTTACAAGATGGGTCCTACGGACCCAAGACCCAATTGACCCATATTGCTCATTTACGAACTTGACCTCAGTTTTTAGGTCCAGAGTACGCTATAAAAATTTCATCTTTTTGTTTTTGAGTTATCGTGTCCACAGACGGACGGACGTAGTCCATTTCCGGACAACCGGAAATGGACTAATTAGGTGATTCTATGAACACCTATACCAAAACTTTTTTCCTTGCATCAATTTCTAAGCGTTACAAACTTTGGACTAAACTTAATATACTATGTATATTTCATATATACATGGTATAAAAAGAATTGAAACTTAATATGGGGAACAATTGAACGATATTAAAAACACTATTCAAGATACTAATTCAAAAATAAATTTATTGGAACAAGCAATTAAAAACTTAAAATCAGAAAACGAGAATTTGAAACGGGAAACGAATAATCAAAGAGAAACTATTGAATATCTTCAAAAGCAAATAAAACGAAATAATATTTTAATTAATGGACTTAAAGAAGAGGATGATGAGAATTCAGACATTTTGGAAGACGTTGTACTGAAAGTTATAAATGAAAAATGCAAATAGAATGTTCGTTGCGAGAAATTAACTTCATATACAGAATTGGAAAAAAACAGCCTACCCGCACCAGGCCTGTAATCGTATCGTTTATTTCCAATACGGTGTATACCAAAATAAAAGGTATTACGCAACAGAACTTAGCTCAAATGACATGACTAAAAATGAACTTGAAGAACTCAAAAAACAACTCCACGCTAAAACGCTCAAAGGTTGAGAAATGAAGGAAACAGGACTTTATTTCGAGGGAAAGCATGCATACATGACTTGGAGCAATCTTACAACGACATAACGGAAATAGATAAGCAACTGAAACTCTCTGGCCCTTCCTCTTCGCATGTTAAAAGCATCACCACTTCTTAAGGAGATGCTGCGATCGAGAAAATACACCGATCAACCCCGAATGGTAATTGGATTATCATTTCATTCCCCGCACGGCAAAAAAATTTTCCGCAATTTCAGATCCCCCAGCTTTAAAAAACTAAACAATTAATCATTAATATGGTGGAATTTTCAAGGGTTCAACAATTTTTTAAATATGGAAGAGAGGGAATTAAATAATTTTTTGTTATCTGATGTTATTTGTATCACTGAAACCTGGCTGAGTCACGAGATTTCTACTTTGCCCAAATTAAAAGAATTTAATTTTTTCGAAAGCACAGCATAAAATCAAACGACCGAGGTCGTGGCAGTGGAGGTATTATGGTTTTAGTAAAAAAAACATCTTAAATGTTAGTTAATTGATAAATCGTTTTTGTGTTAAACTAAAAGTAAAAAGTGACTGTGATAAGTTAATTGTGGGAGCAGTGTATATGGAACCTGATTCGGATAACAACGTATGCATTGGCTTATTATCAGAATCGATTTTTAAAATTAATCAACAGTTTCACTCAAAAGTTGTAATTGGGGGTGATTTCAATGCTAGGGTGGGAAATTTGAATCAAGCTGAGGAGGAATTGTTCTAAAATTCAAATTTAATTTCTACACGTACTTCAAACTACTTTAAATGCAATCAGAGAGGTAGACTGCTATCAAATTTAATGGTAGTATTAAGTAAATTTATTGTTAAGAAAAAATTTCATACAATTTTTTACAATTGCATTATATATATAATATATATAATTGAATGCATTTTACGATTCAGAATAATACATAGTAAAAATAAATAATAAATAAATAGTTAAATACTAAACAACGACAACATAAATTCCTAATATTTAATATATATAAAACAACTTATATTTTCTAAAAGAAAGAAAGAAAAAAAAACATTATAAATGTATATGTTTGAAACAGATCTGAGCCGTATGATAACTACAATCGTTTTATCAACAACTGTGGTGGCAGCGGGTCACCACATCGGACTTCCATACCGGAGGTCCCGGGTTCGAATCTGACTAAGGTCAGATATCATTTTTCCGCTTCGTTTTTACTTTTGATTAGTAGAACAATCAATGCGTTGATCTTCAATTTATTTCAAAATGGCAGAGCCAATGAAAGTGATCCTCCTCGTTCTACAAAAACAAATGTGCGTAGAGCAAAAAGCTTTTGAAAAGCGACTCCATTGAGTGAACATTCAATCGAAGTGATCGCCACGTGCAATTATAAATCTTCAGTTATCAATATCATCAGTTAAGTTATCCATCGAATCATCGCTCATCAAAATTGGTAGTTAATCTGTGTATTAGTGTTTGGCAATATTTTTATGTTTTGCTGTGAACAATCGGATATATTTGTGTATCGTTACTTTTCATCAGTGAATATTTCGTTTATAAACGTGTGCTGTGGACATTAATTTTGAAGTGAATTCCACGCGTTTTTGTGTATTGAAAAACAGTTGAGCATATTAAATATATATGTGTATTAATTATAGTTGGACTAATTATTATCATTTTGTTTCATTAAATTACGTGTTTCAGTAATTAAGCAATTTGTGTTTGAACATTGATTATTCGAACAATACACTTTGAATACATTTATTTGTTAACGAATAAAACCATTTGTATTGTTCAACATTGTTTTTTCTCATTTTATCACCAACATCTACCTGTGCTAGGATATGTTAGCTTTTCATACAGATCAGCTAAAGTAATCACCTCATCTCTAACATTGTGGTCCTTCGAGCCGGATATCCAGGCACAGTAATTTTGTAAAAATCTATTTAATTAACGGAACACGTGTTTAAAGTGGTTGTGAACATTTTAGTTTATACATATCAATAAACAACATTATTTGTGAACATTGTTTTGTGAACATTATCTTGTGAAGTAGTGAAGCTTTTCGTGTCGATATTTTGATTATTATTTTCATACTTCCTCGTCTTTGAACTATCAAGTAATCAAATTTTGAATCATCAACATGACTTCTTTGGAGCCGCGTATCGCGCTACAAGAAACGCGTTTTAATCTCATAAAAAATGCGCTAGACCCTATCAAGAATATCGACGTTTCAAATTTAACAAAATCAAGAGTTCAAACGAGACTTGAAGTGTTGGAGTCGAATTGGACAAAGTTTGACAAAGATCATGAACGTATTTGTGAGACTAGAACGGACACTATCAAAGATTTGCCGTATATGAACAATTCTGCCTATGCTCTCACTCAGGAAGCATATATGGAAAGCAAAGCGACCCTGCTTGAGCTTCTATCTCAAATTATTGTAGCTAATCCATTGGACGGAGCTACTTTAGCTGACACTTCTGGTGTTGGCTCATCATCAGCGCCTCGTACGATACTTCCAAAAATTCAACTTCCTAAATTCGCAGGCGATTAACAATCTTGGAGGCCTTTTAGTGACATGTTCACATCATTAGTGGGTGCAGATTCTGAACTTACAAATGTCATGAAAATGCATTATCTCAAAAGTAGTGTCACTGGAGAAGCTGCCAACCTCATTTCAAATTTTCAAATTACTGGTGAGAATTTCATTCCAGCATGGGACAAATTAATTTCCAGGTACGAAAACAAGCGTGTTTAGTAAACAAACATTAAGATACTATTTTTAAAATGAAACCACTACTGCGTAAATCATCAAAAGGGTTGAATCATCTTTTATCAACAGTTAATGAAGCACTAGGTGCACTCAAAGCATTGGGATCACCTACCAACAAATGGGATCAAATTATTGTATACACAATAGTCAACCGTTTAGATTCGGACACACATGAAGCATGGGAACTACACGAAGGTGCTTCAATGTCTCCTTCATCATTTCAAGATCTTGAACACTTTATTGAAAGTCGTGCTCGTGCTTTGGAATCAATCGAAGGTCGCGAATTTACAAAATCAGCATCCATATATCAAGATAAATCGACTAGTCGTTCTCCAAATGCTAGAATCCATGTTGCTGTGGAAAATCAAGAAAAGGGATCGAAGTATAGCTGCTCACTTTGTAGCTCAGATCATTATCTAACGAGTTGCAAAGCCTTTGGTCAGAAAACTCCAAACCAACGACGTCAGTTTGTAGTATCCAACCGGTTGTGTTTTAATTGCCTTGGTCCTCATATGCTAAAAGACTGTCGCTCAGTAAAGTCATGTGTACAATGCAGACGACGTCACCATACAATGATTCATGACGCAGTCACACAGTCTTCACATGAATCCCCGAGCAGCAAATCCACAGGTAACGTGTCATCAAACTCCAACGAAGCTAATCCGTCTACATCCTCCGCTGATCGAACGGTCAATCATGCGTCGTCGATATGTGTTCCTTCTCAATCAATGGTGCTACTCGCAACAGCTCAAGTCAGAATCTCAGGGGAAGATGGTAATTTCGTAATCGCGAAAGCTCTTATTGATCCAGGGTCCGAAAGTTCGTTCATCAGTGGACGTCTTGTTCAGAATCTTCGTCTTAGACGATCATCTACATCAATCTCTCATATCGGAGTAGGAGCAACTCAATCTTCAACTGCACGTGGGGCGGTATCTATCCATATTGGCTCCGCCTTCGACTCCAATGTTAGTATAAAAGTAAAGGCTTATATTTTATCTAAGCTCACTTCAACGTTACCATCAAGGCAACCAGCTACATCTCATTGGCCGCATATATCAGGCCTACAACTCGCAGACCCATCATTCATGATACCAAGTTCGATTGATTTGATTCTTGGTGCCGATATTTACGGAAACATTATTCTTTCCGATGTCATCAAGGGGCCACCACAATGCCCTATCGCTCAATCTACCATATTCGGGTGGATTTTATCAGGACCAATCAACAGAAATCTCACTGAGTCGACCGCCACTGTTTATCATTGCTCACTTGATGTGCAACTGGACTTGCTTCTTCAACGTTTCTGGAATCAAGAAGAAATCATGGATGGTAAAGCTACCAGCTTGTCACCAGAGGAAGAAGTTTGTGAGCAACATTTCTTATCGACTCATTCGAGATTAGACTCTGGTCGATACGTAGTTCGACTGCCATTGAAAGAATCACCAGATGCACTAGGAGAATCTCGAGGTCCTGCAACGAAGATGCTTCATTCACTTCAACGTCGGTTAAACTCTGATAATGAGTTTCGCCACCTATATGATGAATTCATCCGAGAATATGAATCACTCAACCACATGTCTCTTGTATCAGCCAACTCAGTCGAACCGAAGTGTGTTTTTTATCTACCTCATCACGGCGTGCTACGTTCGACAAGTACTACCACTAAACTTCGTGTCGTGTTCAACGGATCAATGCGGACTAGCTCGGGAAAATCACTTAATGATATTCTCCACACTGGCGAAAAACTTCAAACCGATCTTCCAGATGTTCTCTTGTGGTTTCGACGATTCAAATATGTCTTCGTGTCAGATATCGAAAAAATGTATCGTCAGATAGTGGTCGATCATCATGATTGGTATCTTCAAAGGATCCTGTGGATGCAGGATGGTGTCATCCAAACTTATCAATTAAAAACCGTAACCTATGGTTTAGGATGTGCGCCATTCTTGGCATTGCGAACGCTCAAACAATTAATACTCGACGATGGAAATCAATTTCCGTTGGCTGAGTCAACGATGCTCAAAGGGCGATATGAAGATGATATATTTGGTGGAGCTGATACTGTCTCTGAATGTAGTCAAATCATCACTCAGGTTGATCAATTATGTAGACGCGGCGGGTTTATTCTCAAAAAATGGGTCAGCAATCATCCCAATTTGTTAGAAAGCATTCCACCAGAATATCATGCCAAGGAAGCTACAATTCTTATCGATCAATCGTCAATTTTAGGTCTCTCCTGGAATCCATCAAGTGACAGATTTTCAATCATTGTCAACAGTGAACCACTGCAGCGCGTAACGAAAAGAAGTTGCTCTCTCGCATAGCCCAGCTTTTTGACCCACTAGGATTAATCTCACCGTTCATAATTCAAGCTAAAGTTTTAATGCAGCATCTTTGGTTGGTCAAATTAAATTGGGATGAGATCCTTCCAGATCATTTATGCAAACAATGGAGAGAATTCGAACGACAGCTTACAGATTTGTCATTAATTTCAATCCCACGGTACTTGGGACCTCTTCAATCCTCAAAACTCGAGCTTCATGGGTTTTCTGACGCCTCACAGTCTGCATTAAGTGCAGTTGTTTATCTCAGAGTGGAAACTTGCTCCTCAATTAGCGTCAACATTGTGTGTGCAAAAACAAAAGTGGCACCGTTGAAGAAAATGACAATACCACGTTTAGAACTTACTGCAGCTGCTCTGCTTACTCGACTCGCAGGATATGTACGCAGAACTATGGACCTACATTCAGCACCACTATGGCTTTGGACCGATTCATCAGTTGCACTCACGTGGATCACATCTCATCCAAGTAAATGGAAGGATTTTGTTCGAAATCGTGTCACCTTCATCCAAGAAAACCTATCATCAGCTCGTTGGAGATTTATCGCTGGAAAACAAAATCCAGCTGACTGTGCGTCCCGCGGACTCTCAGCCCAAGCTCTTGATAAACATCAATTATGGTGGAAAGGTCCCGAATGGCTTTTTCTACCATCTGACCAATGGCCCCATGACATTTGCTCACCATCACTTGTCCCAGCTTCGGAAGTTCGATCTGCAAAAGTGAATCATTGCTCACAAATTGAGTTAGAGCCGGAATTGTTGCATCGATATTCTAACTTAAATCGACTCTTGCGTATCACATCTTGGTGCATGAAGTTCATCAATCGTAGCCGTAGAATCAAGGATGATGATCCACCAGCCTTGTTAACTACTCATAATCTTCAGGCGTCTCTATTAATTTGGGTTCGGATTAGCCAAAGGATTGCATTTTCAAACGAGTTGAAGTTGTTGCAGAAGAAACAACCAATCACTAGCTCGAGTTCTTTGCGCTTGCTCACTCCATTTCTCGATCAAAATGGTCTGATACGAGTTGGTGGACGTCTTGAACAATCATCACTGGATTATTACTCAAAGCACCCCTATATCCTCTCGAAAGATTCCACTCTGTCTCTTCTAATAATCCAAAGTGCTCATCTTCGATCACTCCACAGTGGTACCAGTAACACTTTAGCAGCAGTTCGACAAAAATTTTGGATACTGGGAGCTCGTCTAGCAGTTCGAAAAGTAATCTTGAAATGTGTAATCTGCGCACGCCAACGTGCTAAACGAGCTGAACAACTCATGGGACAACTTCCAGCAGCGCGTACGACTCCATCCCGCCCCTTTTGCCACTCAGGGGTTGATTACGCTGGCCCATTTCTTGTTAAAACATGGCATGGGCGTGCTGCTAAAACATACAAAGGCTATGTTGTTTTGTTTATATGTTCCTCTACGTCTGCAATTCATCTCGAGATAGTTACAGACTATTCCACTAGTGGTTTTATTGTTGCATATAAACGCTTCACTGGACGTCGCGGGATCTGTGCTACACTCTCAAGCGACTGTGGAACTAATCTTGTGGGGGCTGATGCTGAACTCAAACGACTCTTTACGGAGTCATCCACACAGCTTAAAACTCTTCGTTCGTTACTTGCAAACGACGGAACTCACTGGCACTTTAATCCACCGTCTGCCCCACATTTTGGCGGCCGCTGGGAAGCTGGAGTTAAATCCGTCAAACATCATTTAAAGAGGGTTATTGGTAACACTCTCCTTACATACGAAGAATTCACCACTGTTCTGATACAAATTGAAGCAGTGTTGAATTCAAGGCCTCTTTGCCGGCTTACTGATGATCCAGATGACCTCGCAGTCTTAACACCCGGACATTTCCTCACTGGTGGACCCTTAACGACTATTCCCGAGCCAGCATTAACACATTTGAAAATTACACATTTATCTCGTTGGCAATTAACTCGCCAAATTCTCGAAAACTTCTGGACGAAATGGTCCAGAGAATATCTTCAACAGTTGCAGGCTATTTATAAGTGGCAATATCCTGCAAATCAAATCAAAATCGGATCAATTGTTTTAATCGTTGATGAAAGATATCCGGCATCTAAATGGCCATTAGCTAAAGTCATCCAACTTCATCGTGGAGCTGATAATCTTACTCGAGTAGTGACACTCAAAACGGCAACTACAGTGCTGAAACGGCCGATTGTTAAGCTGTGTGTACTTCCCATTTCAGACACCACATAAACTTATTATTGCCCCAAACGTTTGGTGCAATGCGGGGGAGTATGTTTGAAACAGATCTGAGCCGTATGATAACTACCATCGTTTTATCAACAACTGTGGTGGCAGCGGGTCACCACATCGGACTTCCATACCGGAGGTCCCGGGTTCGAATCTGACTAAGGTCAGATATCATTTTTCCGCTTCGTTTTTACTTTTGATTAGTAGAACAATCAATGCGTTGATCTTCAATTTATTTCAAAATGGCAGAGCCAATGAAAGTGATCCTCCTCGTTCTACAAAAACAAATGTGCGTAGAGCAAAAAGCTTTTGAAAAGCGACTCCATTGAGTGAACATTCAATCGAAGTGATCGCCACGTGCAATTATAAATCTTCAGTTATCAATATCATCAGTTAAGTTATCCATCGAATCATCGCTCATCAAAATTGGTAGTTAATCTGTGTATTAGTGTTTGGCAATATTTTTATGTTTTGCTGTGAACAATCGGATATATTTGTGTATCGTTACTTTTCATCAGTGAATATTTCGTTTATAAACGTGTGCTGTGGACATTAATTTTGAAGTGAATTCCACGCGTTTTTGTGTATTGAAAAACAGTTGAGCATATTAAATATATATGTGTATTAATTATAGTTGGACTAATTATTATCATTTTGTTTCATTAAATTACGTGTTTCAGTAATTAAGCAATTTGTGTTTGAACATTGATTATTCGAACAATACACTTTGAATACATTTATTTGTTAACGAATAAAACCATTTGTATTGTTCAACATTGTTTTTTCTCATTTTTTCACCAACATCTACCTGTGCTAGGATATGTTAGCTTTTCATACAGATCAGCTAAAGTAATCACCTCATCTCTAACAGTATAAAATTACTAAATTAAATTAAATTAATTCCATATAATGAAAAATCGAAATTGGAAATTTCAGTAAGAGGCAGATTTTAATTTTTTACAGTATAAATGGTTTCAAAGGCCAAAAATTTTACTTTACTAGATTGTGGTATGCCATCAGAAATTGGTAAACACAATTCAATTTTCTTACGGAGTCGAAACGCAGGATATCCATCACACTAATCTGTATATTGTTTTTGATGAAGATTTCAGTTCTTATAGCATCCAGAGCTTGACATTCTACAAGTAGGTGAAAGAGGATTTCTTTTCCTTGACCACATATGTTGCAAATAGAGCCACTTTTCAATTTAAAGATAATATTTTTTGTGTACACTGAAACTTGATCATTATTTGAAGTCCAAAGTTGACTGACTGCTCTTATTTTATCAAGGCTTACTTTAAATTTTAAATAATCTTCGCCTTCGTAGCTATTTTTTATGTCTTGATACATACTGCAGAAGTTGGAGTTAATTGATTTTTCGCAATCTCTTAATTTAGCTTTGGATTCATAGAACGTTTCAAGTTCCTTGCAGCATTCTTGGGCTTAGTTAGGGTTTTGTTCCTCCCAGATGCTTTCTTTCCCTACGAATTTAAAAAATATTTTAACATTCGTAGTCCAATTATACCTGACTTGAGTAGCTTCCGTGTTTCTATCAAATTCTAGTAGCCTTTTAAAACATATTTTCGGTAGTCTGGATTCCGGCATTTTTAATAATTTTAACCACCAATTGAACACTATTCTAAAAACTTGTAGTTCCAAACAATAAGCACCTGTTTCCAAGCGAACTATATGTCCAGGTGTGTTTTTTGCCCAAAAGTACAAATTCTTGAAAAAAGCTACTAGGATTTTTTCGACTATGCGCAGATACTGAAGAGACCAAATTTCACTGGCATATAAAAGCACTGAGACACCCATGGATTTATATATTTGAAGTTTGCTTTCCCAAGATTCTACTTTAGCCTTTATAAAATATCTCGAACCACAGCTGATGCTCTTCAAGCTCTGGTAGCCATTTCTTGCGCTGTGTTTGCCCATGAACTAGAACTGCTAAATTTAATAGCTAGATAATTAAATTCTGAGACAACATCTAATTTTTTCTCGTTATAAGTGAATTTATACTTTTCTTTGTTTATTCTACCTTTGTGAAAAATCATAACTTTTGTCTTTTCAGTGTTAACAAGTAGCTGGTTTTTTTCACTGTAATGTTTCAACGCCGCTAGTTGTTTCTGTGCATTGTAGGGTGTAAATGAAACCAAAACTAAATCGTCTGCGTATGCTAAATATTGGATTTCGTTATAAGCATCAATATCAATTCCTTTGTACTCAAATAATGTCAGAGACTCTTGAATGTCAGCTAAAAAAAGCACGAATAACAACGTACCTAAGCAGTCACCTTGCATTACACCTATATTAACACTTGTACTAGACGTGAGCTCCGCGTTATATTTTAGACTTATTTCAGCTTTTTTATAAATATATTTCATTATACGGATAAGTTTCGAACTAATACCAATTTTATAAAGCTTGTACCATAATATTTCATGATTAATTTTCTCGAAGGCTTGTTTAAAATCAATGAAGGTAGTAAAGAATTTACGTTTTGGTAATCTCAGTTGCAAATTTATTATAGAGTCAAGCAAAAAAATATTGTCCACAGTACTTCTTTTTCTTCGGAAGCCATTTGGTTCCTCCGGTATGATATTGTAATTTTCGGCCCATTCATGAATTGTATTACTGATTATTCGTGTGAAAATTTTGGTAACGGTATTTATTATAGCTATACCCCTATAATTTTCCGGATCTGTCTGCTGCCCTTTCTTGAATATCATATTTTTGAAGATCTTCATCCATTTGTCTGGGACATATTCTTGCATATACAAAATCTTTTAGTACATTAAATAGATAATTCACTAATATTTCCGGTATATTTTTCCAGAACTCGTTTGTAATATTATCGTAGCCCGGTGATTTATTATTTTTTAATTGTCGTAAGGCATACTTAAGTCCTTGTATTTCAATTTGTTTGTCTAGATATGGGTGTTGGCAGTCTGCAAAATCTAAATTATGATTTAAGTACGATGTTGTTTTTTCTTATTTCTGAGAAATACCTTTTCCTACAAATATCTTGCATTTCCTTATATTCCTTTTTAAGTTTAAGGTATTTTTGTACTTCTTCTTCTTTAAATTTGCAGCTGCTACATTCATTAAGAGCTTGTTTGGTTTTAATTTTGTATTCTTTACAGTTTTGATTAAACCACGGCTTGTTTGTAGTTTTATACGCATGTTTCGAATATTTTTTTATTGTTTGGTTCTTTACCATACCCGTCGTTCCAGCAGTCTCAAGTAATGCACTTTCCAAAAACGTCGTATGTTTCACATCCTTCTAGTTTCTTTTCCATTTCTTCCTGAAACTCATTAAGTTTTTTGGAATTACCATTTTAAATTTGTAATACTTATTTCAGTGTTTGACAAGTTTCTTATGTATTTAGTATCCGCTCCAAATGGATTTTCTATACTAAGTATACATGGAAAGTGAGTTGAAAGATTCATTGAATATGTGCATTTGTTTCGACATTTGATATGTTCATAGCTAGCTATCAGATCAACAATACTTTTTCCTAGAGGACTTATATAAGTATAGCATGCAGGCACATCCCCTTTTGTACGGCCGTTTAAGATTAAACATTCTTTGTTTTCTAGAAGATATACAAAATCTTTACCTTCCTTATCTAATTTTTTATCTAAGGTATTCCTGACAGAGTATACGTTCCTTGTACCCTCCAAAAATTATTTTACGTAATTATTTAGATTGCCAATATGAAAGTTCATATCCCCGCAAAAATAGTCTGTTTTTTTTTTCTAAGATATGTTTCCATTTCTGTTACACACGTGTCAGAATTCAATGTTGGTGGTAAATACACTGTAGCTATATTACATTTGTGTTTACCAGTTCGGATGGACGCCACAATCCCCATTTCTGAAATATATGAAGCATTTGTTTTAATTTTTTGATTTTTCTTAACTAACATTAATATCCCCCCTCAAGCACGGCCCCTCGCCCTTCTTCTTATAGCAAAACTAAAAATAATATCATATTCTGTAAATTCTTCTTCTATGTTTTCTTTACTCATAGTCCATGTTTCTGTTAGTTTCAATGATATTTTCAGTGAAATAGTTTATATAGCTGCGCCTTTACCGATTGCCCTATCACAACTGTTTGTAAGTGAAAAGATTTTAGCAATTATTAAATTAAGTCTGATAAATTGCTTAGTAGATATTTTTTTCAGACAAAATGACCCAAACCTCACATACACCAAATTTTTTAATTTATTAAAAAAAAAAACTTTCACATTCAGAACTTTCAACATTATCACAAATATACACTAATATTAAATATACTTTAACCAGTAAATCAGTTGAATTATATCACTTAAAAATAAAATAAAATTTAAAATAAATACTAGGTTAAAAACAAGAGATGTTCTCTGTCTCAACTCTACCATTCAAATTCAATGGAATTAAACGGCATGTTTCCAGCAAACGGTAGATCTCAATCGGATAATCCAGGTCATTTTACTCATCTTTCAGGAAGAGGCTCTAGTATTATTGTACTTGTTTGGTTGGACGTTGACTGTTTAAATTTAACGGAAGATTTTGCTGTTTCTGATTACTGCTTGGACGCCGATCACCTACCAGTAACTCTCTACCTTGAATTTAAATCTTCGAAGATAAAACTATTGAAAATAGTAATAATCGTGGCGCATCAGTAAAAACACAGAGGCTCGTCTGGAATTCAAATAATTTGGCGTATTATAAATTCCTTATTTCTCAGACACTTAATGTTAATTTCGTTAATTCTGACAACTTAAACAATATTATACTAGATGTGAGTAAGCAGTTAAACATGATTAAGAATTACGAAACAACAAAGTCAACTCACTCTAGTAATAATAGTTGAAGCCCTTGGTTTGATCATGATTGTTTGAGAGCAAAAAAGGATTATAGACGAAATGTCAGAATTTATAAAAAATCGGGATATATGACAGATCGGTTAGAAATTTTAATTGAGCATCGTAAACATTACAAATCTCTTATATCATTAAAGAAAAAGGAATATGAACTATACATTAATAATTGCTTGGAAAATGTTAAAAATCCTAAATAATTCTGGAGTACTGTACAAATATTTAACCGTACTCGGCCATCGTCACACGAAGCTTGTGCCGGAAAAAATTCAATAATATTTTTTAACAGCTTATCACACATTTACTATATAAGACTCTGTGCTTTAAGAAAAATTAAAAACGATAAGTATCCTGGGCATGATGGAATCACAAACGAATTTTACAAAAATCTTCCATATGTTGCAAAATTCCACCCACTTAATATTTTCAATGATATTCTTAGCCCCTCGCATGTGCCTTCAGAGTGGTGCAAAGTTAAATTGTTCCTGCTACATAAAAAAGTAGATATAAAAGACATTGACAATTATTGAATTATCTCATTACTGAATCATTTCATAAAACTTTTTACCAGCTTTCTCGCAGAAAGGCTAGTCAAATGGGCAGAAAGTTTTGGAATGTTGTATGAGGGGCAATCAGGTTTTTGCTCGCGTCTAGGCTGTTTGGATAGCATATTTGTGCTTAATGGTATAATTCAAAACTATCTCAGACTGCCTGGACGAACTCTACGTAGCATTAATTGATTTTCAAAAGGCCTTCGATAAGATTAATCATTTGAAGCTATGGAGTAAACTCTTTACTTTAGGTATATCAGGTAATATAATAAAATTTTAAAAAACATCTATGAAAAGGCGGTTCTTAATTTATCTGGCCATGGTTTCAAAAATGATATTAGTATAACTAAAGGCGTGCTACAAGGGGATTCATTGTCACCACTTCTGTTCATACTTTTTGCCAACGATATTGACGAGTTTTTTGTAAATCTAAATTTTACTCTATTTTTAGTATCGATAGCACCCATGATATTAATCTCTTGATGTATGCTGACGATTTAGTGTTACTTTCTGAAACCCAATATGATTTGCAACAAAAATGAATTGCCTTTGAATCCTACTACTTTACCAATGATCTAACAGTTAATACAAAAAAATCAAAAATGTTACTACTTAAAAAAGGGGGTCGGTTAAAAACAAAGCAAAATTACATATTTAAGTATGAAGGGGAAAATCTTGAAAATGTTAAAAATTTCAATTACTTGAAAGTAAAGTTTTCGCGAAGTGGACTATTTAACGAAAACTCATCAACTCGGCCTTTGGTTGTTGCAGAAAAATACTATCTAAATCAAAAACTGCTAATCAGGCCACTAGAATAAAATTATACCACAATATTATTGTTTCTGTACTTTTATATACAGCGGAAATATGGGGTTTCAGATACACTGATCTTATAGAAAAAAGACAGACGTCATACTTCAAACATATCTATGGCCAATTACTACCCCTAGCTATATTGTAAGGCTTGAAACTGGCCGATTAAAGCTACAATTGGGCTTCGTTAAGAAAATGATGCTATTATGTTGGAGGAAATTATTACTAATGCCGAATGATCGATTTTCAAAAATAGTTTATGAAAGACTTAAAGCTCTTAGCAATACTTCGGATAATTGTCCATATAATTGGTGCTTCCAGCTTAAACAAATACATATTACATGAATCCGGCTTTGAAGAGATCTGGGAAAATCAATACGTTACGTTACTTACTACTTACATTACTAATCAACTTCTTCAAGAGGATTGGTCAAGGCTGCATGATTCTTCATATTCCGTCATTTACAATGACTTAAAAACTCTAACTGGTGTAGAAGAATGCTTAACGTATAATATAAAGATGGAAAAAATACGAGTAGTAAGCCGTTTACGTTTAGTAAGCAGCCATTGTCTAATATTGCGCAGCAATGGGATGTATATAAACTTGGACCCAAATAATAATTGTACCATTTGCAATTTACAGTCAATGGAAGATATATTTAATATTTTGATGGAGTGTCCAACATACAGTCCTTTAAGACTGGCGTTTTTAAATAAATATCTGTTCTGCGAATTAACCCGTCACAATTTCCATACGATTCTTCTTAATATAAGAAACATTACATAGCTGAATGATATATATTGCTTTATTGCGGGTTCTTTAAGACTTCATCCACAACGAATAGTTTTCACAAATTTTTATTGTTACACCTGATTGCTACTTATTTTTTATATTTAACTGTTAAATTTTTTTCATTTTGTATTGTTAAATTTTCTTGTTACATATTTTTACTTTGTTTTCATATTTTACTATTACATTTATCCTTATTTTATTGTTAAATTTTCTTGTTACATATTTTTAACTTTGTTTTCATATTTTAATGTTACATTTTTTTCAATTTTTTATTGTTGAATTTTCTTGTTACATATTTTTACTTTGTTTTCATATATTACTGATATATTGCTTCATATATTATGGCTACGTTTTTCCATGTTTATATTTTAGCGTTTACTTGTTACATATGTTCCCTTTCTCTCTCATATTCCTCTGATAATGTTACAGCTTTACATTTTTTGTTTGTTTAATGTTTTAAATATTTTTCTGTTATTTTATCACACTTTTTGAAATTTTATTGTTACAGTTATACTTGTCACAGAATTTATTTTATTACTAAGGTTTTTATTTATTATTTTCTTATTATCTATATAAATGAATTATGTTAAGATTATATGTAGAATCAACATACTCAAACCCCTATGTATGAAACAATTTCGTCTTATAACAAATAAATATATTATTATTGTAATTATTAAAATTATGACATTTGCAAACATGATTCAAAAAAAAAAAAAAATAGTCTGCCACTGGAAAAATTGTCGAAGTACGAATGCAGCGCGATTTGTTTGAACACTTACTTTTATTGTCGCTCCAAACAATCCTTAATATTGATATAGTTGTTACTTATCCGCTAACACCAGTTCCATTAGCTATATGCCATTTAGATGGTATAATTTTTAAGACAAATAAATCTACATTATCAAAATGTTTGAAAGAAAATGTAACATTAAATGAGCCAGAGAAATGTGATGTAATGATACCTGATGGATTTTTCATGTTGCACTCCATAATCTTCCACTAACGTTTAGCAAATGTCATATGTACAAAGTTGTTGATGAGAAAGTAGTGAAGACTCCAGTTCCAGATTTAGACTAACCAACTTATGAAGAAGCTGATACAAAAATGGTATTTCATGCTTGTCAGATAGATTTTGATGCCCATGTCACTATTAGATGCTCCGATATTGATATTTTAATAATAATGCTAAACAATATGCAACACTTTGCAAATTTGAGAAATTTGCAAATTAGCATTTTAGATGGAACTGAAAATACCAAGCGATATATTAATGTCAATAAGTTATATGAAAAATTAGGAGAAGATTTATGCACAGCATTACCAGGGTTCCATGCGTTCAATGGATGTGATTTTAATCCACCGTTTTATCGGCGAGGCAAGAAACTTCCATACAAGATATGAAAAAATTCTACTGATTATGCGAAAGCCTTTTCAGATATGGCTGACCTATACAAATGTGATATAGAAAAAACATCGGTAACCATTGAAGAATTTGTATGTAGAATGTACGGTTTTAAAAGCATCAATGATGTAAATGTTGCACGAGTTCTACATTTACAAAAGTATACAAGATGAATCTAAAAACAAATGTTCTAACATTCAAAACTACAATTGATGGCACGACGTTTCCTCCATGTAAGTCAGAATTACACCAACAAGTGTTACGTTCTGCATAGATTGCCCACCTCTGGAGTCATGCTTATCTACCAGTTCCTACAGGATTTTCGCCAATGGATTATGGACGGGTAAAGAAGGAGGATAAATATACACTTCAAATGGTTTGAAGGTGATCAACTTCCATCAAATATTAGCAGCATTACAAGTGTTGCCAATACAACAGGTAATAATAAATAATTATAATATTTTTTTTTTTTTTTTTTTGTTTCAAGATAACCCTCAAGAAGAGGGAGAAACTGAAAAACTGAATCACGAAGAAGACGAGGAAAGTGAAGAAGATGAAAGAGCGTATGACTTATCATATGACAGTAGTGAAGAAACGGAATAGGAATCAGATACAAGTATAGAATCTGATGCTGATGACTAACAGTATAACGTAATGTTTCATATGTTCTATGCATTAGTTTAATATTTAAAAACATGTATTGATTGAACATTTAAAAATATAATTTCCAATAAACTGTAATACTTACGTGAACATGTGATTTTTAGTATGTTCCTTACATTCCAGTCCCTCAAAATATCGTTTAAAAAAATGTTGTGATAAATACGATTGTTGATAATTGACTGAGTAAACTTATTTGTAATTAATTATAAAACTAGTTTAAATAAAACAAAAATTATTAAAAAAAGGTCCGCATAGATGAGGACATCTAAAAAACATTGAATTCAATTTTGAATCAAGCGACCTGAAATCGAAGTGAGAAAGAAAAACCAGATAGTGGAAAAACACTGTGAACTATGTTATGTAAAAGCTAATTTGGAGGAGCAGTTTGAAATGCATTTAATTTGGAAAAATAGGGCTATATTAAGGAGCCATCAAAGCTTATGTGCAAGAAATCACAAATTTCAGACTTTGTTTTACGAAATGCCAAGAGGAATACGTCATATCTCAAAAGGGGACGTTTGGTTCCATTATCGAAGGTAAAATTGATGCTTTGTTTTATCACCGTTGAATCGAAGTTTATTGGATTCAGAACAAGGTATGTTCATTTAGAAATAAAAACAGACGACTCTCTTATACGAATATGTTTTTCGGGAGGAAACCCTCTGTTTATTCATTTTGAGGTTTGCGAACCATTAAAATGTGCCAATCGTTTAAGTAACGAGGATTGTTCAATAGGAAATTGATGAAGTTGGTTTAGAAAAAATAAAAGTGGTCGACCAAAGAAAAATAAAGGTGGTCGACCAAACTTATGTGACAAATCTTTAAAAGAATTACGTGCCAATGCCAGCGTGCGATATCGTAAGAAAAAACCGAAAGTTAATAGAAACCTGTTGCATTAGATACAAATAAAAATGTCGCAATAAATGAAAAATCCGTCAAATTTTATCAGTTAAGAAATTTTATTGGAAATACTGAGAAAATAGTCCACGAATTAATGAATATAATTGGCGAGCGACTTGAAGCTGGAAAAATCTTTAAATGGACACTTATAAAACGTAGAAATTTGATAGGTCATTACTTAAAAACTTGTGCAAATTTAAAAAAAAAAAAACTTGTTGCAGACCTTGAAAAATACCGTTTCCTACCGCCCAATTCAAATTCATTTGCAAATTTCCAATCGTTACTTGGTCAACGTTTACATCGTCCTACAAGTATTATGCAGAAACATCTTATAAACCGTTAGAGAATAATAAAACGATTGTTGTAAACGATGGTAGAAAAGCTTCTCTTCTACATAATTTTCCACAGAAGAGCATAAATATTACTAACAAGAATAATTGCTGCTGCGATTCAAACAATTGTTTACTTACCGAAAATAAATTTAAAATATTAAAATCAAGACGTATGATATAGTTAATTTCCAACAGTCCCACTTGCATAAGTCTATCTCCATCATTTAAAATATTAATTGAACGCTGAATATAATTCTTTTTGTGTTATTTTTATATTGTTGTAACATCGTCCAGAACGAGTATTTAGTGTGAGATACTCATTTTTGACGAAACTACAACAATAGAAAAATTTTTTTTTTCAGCGTTAAATTAAGATTATAAATAGAGGAGATAGACTTTGAAAATCCTCCTCTTTAAAAATCTCTTTTTTAATTTCTTAAATAAAAATTTGAGGTTTGGTGAAAATTTTCAAGATCATGTACAAAAATACTAAAAATAGTCCAATATATAATAGCTAGCTAATAACTTTCAAATTAAATTTTTGACCGGATTTATTTTCGTTTTCGGAAAAAATTCGCAATTTTTTTTTCAAATGCTTATATCTCGAAAACGATGAGGTTAAGTAAAAAATGTTACAGATAAAAAAATATTTCTCCAAAAGTTAAAATCTAACAGGTTTTTTAAAAATATTTAAGAGAATATGGTGCCCGGAAGTAGGCAACTTCTGCCTCGCCGTATGGGCGTAAGTCGAAAAAGCACAAGCACTCACGTATATAGCATGTTTGAGTACACTCAGACAAACATTTTCCACCGGCTCAAATAAAAATCTCCTGACGAGGAGACAATTCTTGGGTCAAATGCTTCATTTCCTACAGTAAAACGTTGATTCGTATAATAGTCACATTATATCAAGAAAGCACGTGAAAATTTTTACTGCAACATTAAATAAGGTACCAAATTGTCTAACAAAGGAAAATAGATCGAGAAGACAGCTATCGAAAATTTTCAAAAATATTCCAAAAAAGTATATGTTAACGAAGAGATATCAGTCAGTGAAAAAGAAAAGCCAGATAGTGGCAAAACATTTTGAACTTTGTGAATTAAAAATTCTCGTCGCACTTTACTCCGAAGATGCAAAGCCTTTGAACCCGGAAGAGTTTTTGCATGATTTCGTCCAAGATTTTAACCATTTATTAGTTTAAGATACCGTTATAAATGATAGACGCCAGAAAACGAGACAAAGTTTAAAAAAATCATGCGGTTTTTATTTCAGATGCAATCAATATGGTATCACTTTGACGATAAACGATCTCTAAGAAAGATTTTGCTGCAATTTTGAAAAAAATATACGACTCGGGATCTCGCTTTGCATTTCAATGCGCAACGGAAAAAAAAAATGAAAAATTCTTTTTAAAGATACCGCGGTTTCAACCTGCTCTTTTGGTAAGATATTTCATTACAAATTAATCTAAAAACTTTAAGGTATATCTCTATATTACACCAATTTGAACTTGTTGACTAGACTAATTATACAATATGTCGTTATTCGTTGAAATATGTTATAAGGACATTTTCTGAGAATTCAACAAATTTCCCTGCCTTTTATTTAGGCCGCCTGAGTTACAAGATGGATAACGTGGACGGGAAAAAAGAACAATTGTTTGTCTTTCATTTGATATGGCCTGGACCCAAAAGAGGCAATGGATATACGTACGATAGCCTTTATGGATTGTGCTGTCTGATTGGCTTACAAACTGAAGTTCCTTCTGTCACAACTTTCAACAAAAAGTGCAAAAGATGTCAGTACATTGAAAACACTGGTAAATTTATTGAGCACGAATGCCACCTAAACTACCTAGGTTCCACTGTTCAATTTGGGATATTCGTCGGGAACAACGATACTGGAAGTTATTGGAAGACTTTGTAAGAACTAAGAAGCTACAGATTATCCTGTACTGATCCAGAGTATTCCGCAAAGAGTATTCCACATTTAACACGTTCCCTGTCCCAATATAAAAATGCAAAATTGACCGACAAGTCCAATAGGATTTTTTTTATAATTTGTTTTTTTATAGTCAAAGGATACCCCTAGTAATAATACTTAAAAAAAGAAAAACCGGATGTAGAGTTTTCTTACCTGAAACACATATGGTTCATGAGCGTAGGGAGACATTTTTGCTTCTGCACGTTCATGATACATATGTGGTTCAGAGAACTTTTTTAGATTTTCAAAAGTATTTGTTTGTGTAAATACTCTATTATATAATACGACAATTATAAACTTTGCATAGACTTGTCAGTGCAATTATTTTATATCATTGTCATATTTTACAATTCTGTTAGTTTGTTGTTTGTCAGTTTATCGTTTCAAGTTCTAAAATTGTTTGTTGTTTGTTGAGAGTATAATATCGTATGTGCTATTTTTATTGAAAATGTCTCGCAAATTATCAAATGAGGAATTGCGACGTGTACTAGAAGAAAGTGACTTTGAATTGAGTGATGATGACATGGATTCCAACAGCGACAATAGCGATCCAGAGTCTAATATTACGGATCAAGAACCGAGTATTTTTGCTGATGACGACGTCGAAGATCCTGATTTTGATCCAGATGAAATTTCTCGTTCCAACATTGTAACCGATGGCTTTGGTACAGACTCGCCAGCTGATAATTTATCCGATAACGTCATAAATTCACCTAGGCCAGAAACGAGCAGAAGACGGACTGCTGGTGAGATTATGCGGCTTACTCCGCAAGAAATAAATGATATAGATAGAGAAAATGGCTGGAGTCAGGAAATACTACCACTGTCACGCCAACCTTATAACAGCACCCCAACACTTCATATTCAAGGCGAACAATCTGTTGTATCCATTTATCGACGTATATTGACCAATGAAGTATTAGATCTTATGGTCACTCAAACAAATCTATACGCTTCTCAACTGAAACAGAACGTCAATATGTCAGTTCATAGCTGCATGACCCGGTGGACAGACGTAACACGCGAAGAAATGATGAAATTTATTGCCTTGTATATGCTTATGGGTATTGTGAAATTTCCGACGTTTGAATCATATTGGAAACTAGACGCGATTTACTATCATCCAATATTTCATAACGTAAACATATCGTATAATCGCTTCTCATCAATATTACGCTGCTGGCACTTTGTTGATAATGAAGCTCCAAGGGATCGAAACGAACGTCTGTATAAAATAAAACCACTTTTGGACCTTGTTATCAACAACTGGAAGAGCTTACTAACACCTGATGAATGTATTGTCATTGACGAGTCGATGATGCCGTTTAGAGGGAGGATATCTTTCCGTCAATACAACCCATCAAAAGCTCATAAATACGGCTTGAAAATCTATAAACTCTGCACAGAAGAGGGTTTTGTCTGGAACTATAATATTTACATTGGTCGCGACCCCGAGATTGCTGATTTGGATAAGCCAGGTAGTGTCGTAGTTCAGTTATGTGATGGTCTTCTAGAAGCTGGTCGGATAATTGTGTGTGACAACTATTACAATTCCGTAGGATTAGCAAAATATTTACAGCAGCGTAAGACAGACTTATGCGGCACTCTACGGGTAAATAGAAAAGAACTTCCATGGGCAATAAGATCGAAAAAAATGGGCCCTAAAAAAGGTGAAGTAATTGCTCGTCAGAAGGACAATATAACACTGGTGAAATGGAGAGACAAACGTGACGTTGTTATGATTTCTACATGCCATGACGCTAGTATGCAAATGTCTGCAGGTTATAAACGGAAATTGAAGCCAGAAGTCGTGCTCTATTACAATGAGCGAAAAAAGGGCATAGATGTATCTGATCAACTTTCAAGTTACTATGACCCTAAAAGAAAGTCTCTGGCATGGTACAAAAAGATAGCTTTAGATGTTTTGATTTGTGCATCAGTAACAAACGCTACGCTTTTGTATCAAAAACTACATTCTACTACTAATAGAAGAGATCGCAAAACCGTACTACAGACGCAACAAGAAATTATTAGGGAGTTCTTGCAATTGAACAATGCATCCGATGTGAGTGCAAATTCATTGACCAATAGCCCAGGACCGTCTACTAGCTCAATTGCAAATCAACACTTTCTGACGAAAATTCCGCGGAAAGAGGACAATAAAATTGTCCGAAAACGATGCCATGGATGCTACGAAGACTTGCGTAAAGAAGGCACAAACTGGCAAATAGCTGCAAAAAGAGTAAAACGGGTAGACACTGAGTGTTTGCATTGCAAAAAAACGTTTTGTTTATGCTGTTTCCAAAATAAACATAGTGAGAAATAGCTTAGAAATAATTTGTAATTTCTTAGAAAAATAAAAATATTTTTTCGTATGTCCCGGCGTTTTTGTTTACTTTATGATCGTACCAACACGTCCAATGCAAAAACAGTACAGTTTAAGAACGTCCAGTGGAATTATTCGTTTTAGAAGTTGTATATGGCCCCTGACTCACATATGGCTCAAGAGCGTATTAGTGCTTTTCAAGCGCACGTTTCCTGAACCATATGTGGCTCAGTGGACAGGGAAACTTATTTTCTGGAATGACAATCAAAATTAAATTATATCGAAGTCCAAATTAAAGGAAAATATTTTTAAATTCTGGTAAAATTTTAAGTTGCAAAATTTTAATAAAACAATTTTTTAAATGAAAATATGGTTAACGACAGTTTAATTGAAAACAAGCCACTAACCGCAGAGCTAGTGTGCAACACCATAGCAGACTTAAATGAAAAAAAGCGTGGTTCTACTTCAAGAGCAATTCATAAAAATATCATAAAACAAATTGAATCACAGGGAAGTTGGACTAGAAAGAGTAAATCAGGACATTACAGTTGATCCTGTGTACGTTTCGTCTCTTTATAGAGCTAAAAATTATAATTATCAAAATTACAATATAACGTCTACTACATAATAACTAAAAAACAAAAAAACTAACTTAATAAAAATTCATGATTCTTACCTTGATCTTATAAGTTCAAAGTCTTTTTATATTTTAATAACATGTATACTAGATTTTTAACAAAATAATAAATTAACATAATATTTAACAATAACAATTAATAAAATTTGCAAATCAATGACCAACAAAATGTAATTATGCAGTGCTAATGAATTTTTAATTATGTATGCGACTCATGCGCTATCTAATGTCACTTATAATAAAATTTTCTTTTTGGGCAGCAACTACAAGAAGTTGAACAATAACCATAAGCATTTTTACTGCCCTCTTTTTGACGTCTAAGTTTCCGATTACGAGATTAATCAGCTTCGTTACTCATTGAGTCCGTGAATTGATAACGCCCCATGTATTTTGTAATCAAACCAAATTGTACTCCATTTTGTATTGATGGAACTATTGGGCTATATCGATGATATGTGGTGATAATTTATAATGTTAATCATTAAAGGCTGACTGACATGATGCGCAAGCCACTGGCGATTTACAAGGGTTATTTTTTTTATTATTATTATACTGTGTTTCTAACATCTAGGTCATTTACACAGTCATAGATAAAACATTAAATGATATATATAAATAATATATAAATGTAATAACAGTATTGAATAAGTTAAATAAAATTAATAAAAATTACTTACCTTCATAACAAACATCTGTAATTTTGTAATAAATCCTCTAGAAATTTGCTTCAGCCAGTTGCATTTTTTTGGGGGGCAGCATCCGCAAGAAGGGGGAGGTAATCATAAGCATCTTTACTGCCCTCTTTAGGATCTTTTAGGATTGATTATAAAATTCCAGATGTTTGCTATGAAGATAAAAACAACCGTGTGGATCGCCAGTGACTTGCGCATCATGTCAGCCAGCGTGTAGTGATAAACATCATAAATTTGCACCACATGCCATCGATAGCTGAATAGGTCCATCAATACAAAATGAAGTACATGATAACATAGGCGTCAAAAAGATGGCAGTTAAGATGCTTTTGGGTGCTCTCCCCCCTCTTGTGGATACTGCCTCTAAAGAAAATGTAACATCGAAAAAAAAAATTCCGGGAAGATTGATTATAAATTTGCAGATGTTTGTTATAAATATCAATCCAAAAATCATGTAAAGTTTTAGGTGCAAAATTTGTCTATAGCGATATCGAATTTTAAACCTTATTTTACCCATCCAAAAACTTCAAAACCTGTATTTTATATGTATGTATTTTTCGATCCATGGCATACGTTAGAACTAGTAAGGAACTAGTAAGGAATGATTTTGCATAAAAAAGTGCTATTATTTTCAAGAAATCAGAAAAAATAAATTGGGAATATATTAAAAGATTAAGCGTTAAGAAATATGCTGAAGGTTGTGCATGTAATATCAAAAATAGACACATAAACTTCTATATTGAATTAAATGAATTAAAAAATAGTGATTTTAAAGGCTCTTTTGCTACATCAACATTTTTAAGAATCTTCAATGACATCTTCGATACATTAAATAGCAGGAATGTCTATTGTAAAACACCTGGAAGAAATGAAATTAAAAAAGATTCTTCTCCTGAATTAAAAAATAAAATTGAATAAGCCTTCATCTTACTGTAAGACTGAATACAAACCTATAATTAAGTCACGATTAGTTAAAACTGGATTCGTTGATCTTTGCTTAAAATACTTGTATGCTTTGTGCAATCAAGATAACATGTTATTGATAAGTATATCATCTGAATTAAGTATGAAGCTAGATGAAAATAGTGAAGACTTCTCAATTGAACCAAAAAGAATTAGGAAACCAAAATCACAAATATGCTCTTTTGTAATTGCCATATATTGGAACACGATTATTCCAAGCATGATAAATGGGTTGATTCTGAATATCCCGATGATGTTTTTAAACATACTGCTGAATTCATTGTTCGTTTCATGGGAAAATAGATTCATTGCAAACAATGTTCGAATATGTTAACAGCAGCCAAATTTTCAAACATTTCTAGAATTATTTAATTAAAAAATAGACAAGTGTATACATTTCCATCTGATGATGCTATTTTGATGTGTCATTGTACAGAATAAATATTAAGACGCCATAAATTTTAACTATTAACAAAAAACATTTACTTTACTGTAACAGAAACATTAAAAATAATAATAAAAAATATTGATCATATTTGGGAACAAAAACCACTGTATGAACACCGACAGCAACTAATACTTCTGTCTTCTAATCTGAAGTATTAGTTGCTAACTGAAGCACGAAAGTGAGAAACTTAATTATGGAAAACGTAGAATAAAAATGCATTACAATAAGCTAATCATATGTCAAGGGCAATAATAATTGGTGTACCTTACTCTAGTGAAACCCTGGTTAAGTATTAGGTATCATTCTGATTTTACTTGATAATAAATTTTATTCAAAAAATAAATTTTGATTATTTAACTAGAATAATGTAAATAATACATGAAACTAATAAAACTAGTCTTTCTAAATTTGACCATAATATAGCCTTCAAAAATTTTTTAAAAACCGAACTGATTCCAAATAAATAATCTGTTGACAATAAAGTTAATTTGTTCAGTTTAAAAGTTGAAATTAATATGGATATCAGAACATGTCTCGAGTTTAGAGTCAGTTCATTATTTTATTTTGGTGCTTAGAAAATTTTTGAAGATTGGGGCTACTTTATCAGTTTGATTGCTGTAAATTATCTGAAGATTTCATTTAGTTAGTTGGATCAAATTGGATGTTGGAAAATTTCATAAAAAAAAACGCATAAACATATTGAAGGTGTGCTAAAAAATGTTCAAAGTATTCAAACTAAAAACGCGCCATTAATATTTATCTACGAATGTGTGATTAGACAAAGATAAGTATGGGTCACTCATCTTCCCTTTTTTATTATTTGTTGGACACTCGAACTCATAGGCCTGCCCAAAGATATTGTAATAGTACTATCATAGGCCTGCCCAAAGATATTGTAATAGTACTAATATTAATTAATTGTAATAGTACTAATATTAACAATATGTAACTAATAGTAATAAATAGTACTATTATTTTATCTATGGGCCTGCCTATGGCTCCTCTACTTATGTAATAACTCACTTTTTGATACACTAAGATGATCCTCCTTACATCTACCCTCTATATATATATATAAGTATCTATTATATTGGACTTTACAAAATAAACATATACCAGTTGAATTTTTGTATAATTTGACAGAATTATCAACCCTAAAATTCTTTGTATATATCAGACCTCGACGAAAAGGCAACACTTTATAACACAAATAGTACAAATGGTTCATCTATAGTGAGTGTTAATACACGTACCCCATGTATCTTACAGACTCGATGTTTTAACGATACATGGAGTGAAAATTCTAACTAAATTATGACTTCGGCTTAACCCTTTGTCAACCCGTGTGGCATTTCTGTAACAAACCTCAATTATCCCGCTAAAATATATACTCAACATTTAAGCTCATTCAAATCTCTGTATTGTTACATACCACACCGAACCTTTTAGTATCAAATCATAGATAGTGTATATTGATGATTTTAGCCAGTTTCATAATTCGTGCGTTGTTCAAAGTGACAAGTTGGAATTTGATAAAAGTTTGAATTTTATAAAATATACTAAAATGGTATAAAATTGTATTGTTTTCGTAGAAACATATAGATAGGTAAGTGAATTATTTTGTTTATATATTGTTACCAAAGTATATTTTTGCTTTTTAATGTCATTATATGTTTATGTGTTTATATATTTACATGTTTGTAACATGTCTGTTACGTTGAGTGACGTTGGAAATATTAATTGTAACGAAGTATGTGGATATTGGTTTAAAATATTACCATATTATTTCAGAATGGGTTCATACTCACTGAAGGATCATGAAATACGTGACATATTGCACCAATATGATAGCGAAGACGGATAAGAGGACGATGATGACAGCATTATTGATCCCGATTTTCAACCGTTATTAGAAGCTTTAAAACTTTTTTCTGATTGTTAAGATACTGCAGTTGATGTAGATGTAATTATTGATGAATCTGGACGCAGTAAGCCTATTGCTGGCCTCTCGTCTGCAGATCCTGGAAAGCAAGATAGCCATTCAAATAAAGCTTCCACTAATTAAAAGCGAAAAAAGCGGCAATTACAATGGATAAAAAAATCTAGTTCTAAACGACCAGCAATTGCGATTTACAGGAAATAATACTCTACCGAATAATTTACTGGAGCTTGATATACCAATTAAATTTTTTTTCCCAATGAACTGATAACTTTTATTACAGAACTTTACATAGCACAAAAAAATACTTCAATCCTTTCAAGTTGCCAATACTGATATCCAGCATTTTATTGGTGCAACTTATATTCAAATTGAATTTATTCATTCTTTTCTTAAGCAATACAATTTTGTACAGAGCACGGCATTATATATGCAGGGCCCGATCCAGAGGGGGCGAGCCGAGCGGCTGCCCGGAGCGGCAAAAATTTGGGGCGGCAAATCCTTAAAATTCGATATACAGTAATCTCGATAATCGCGACTCAAAAACCAGAAATATTCCGAAAACTGGGATTGCATGTTTTTGATGTTTTTGAATGTTTTTCTCATATTATAGACACAGTTTTAAACTCCTTAAAGTTAAGGTTATAAATTTTTTTCATACGAAACGTATGAGCCGAATATTATTCAATTTAACAACATTCCATCTTTGAAATAAGAAGTTCATGACCTATATAAGTGTAAAGGGCGGCAAATATTATTTTTGCCCGGAGCGGCAAAATAGCTGGATCGGGCCCTGTATATATGATAGGAAAAAAGAAAGGAAGGGAAAGGTATGCAGCTATGGCTGACTTTGTTAGGAACTATCCCGGCAATAACCTCTTGCAAAAATAATGGAAAACCATAGAAAATCATAGGAAAGCCGGCATCTGACACTAAAAGATCAAATGCCTCCCGAGTATTACTCATAGTGTGATTCGGTTAAGGATTTGGAATACAAGTGGTACTTAGATGAAGTACATAAAAAATTAAACTGTAAATTACATACGTCAAACTAAAATATTTTCTCAGTTGAATAGATATGTTAAAATATATATTTTTTTTTTTTTAAATAAAAAAAAAACAAAAATTCATTTTCTTTAAAATGAAACCAGTATAATTTAACAAACTAATAACAAAGTGTTTGTATAATAGATAACAAATATAAAAAAAAAACATAACAAAAAAAACAAAAAACAAACAAAAAAAAAAAAAAAAAAAAAACAAAATTTCGTCTAAGCCTCATAGCAACACTTCGTCTAGAGAATACGGACAAATAGTCAATAAGTACTTTTTCACTGCAGTTATAAAAGTCGATCCATCTTTCTCCATTATAGAATTAATTCTCTTACAACTAATAAATTTATTATAAAGGCGAATTGCCTGGTTTCGAGGTCCTAAATCTACACATTTGTAATCGCTTAAGGAGCTCACATAACTGCGCTGCTGTCTTATATTACGATTTATACTAACTTTAATCGTATTGAAATAATTTTTATTTTTCAGGAAAAACCATTCAAGCGCATAAACACGTGAAGAGTCAAAATTTTCAAATCTTTAAATATGTCTTTTTAGACTAAATATAATTCTAATAACCTTTTTTTGTAATATTAAAACTTGTTTGGCGCAGTTATTAGAGCCCCATACAATAATTATAAATTAATAAATATAAATAAGCAGAGAATTTATATCAATTATTTTTTCATCATTCTTAACTGAAAACAAACTTTATTTAGCCTTGCATATAATGAATCTATGTGAACTTTCCATTTAATGCTACTCTCAAATATGATACCCAAAAATTTTATTTTGTTTGAAAACCGGGAATATATCTATCCCCTTATTATTATTATTGACTTTAAATTTTTGAATTTGAGATTTATTCAAATAATGGCGCGGAGCATATCAAGACCTCAAAACTATCAACTGTATTTTGATAATTACTTTACTTCGTTGGCATTGCCGGAATACTTGGCTAAACAGAGTAAATTGGGTCTTGAGACAGTACGACGCAATCACATTCCAGATTGCAAACTACACGCTGACAAGGAAGTAATAAAAAAAAACGAGGGTTTTCCGTTGAATATGTAGCAAATATGGACAGAATTGATGTGTCGAACGTTATATGGAAAGGCAAAAAAGTTGTAACGCTTCTATCATATTTTCTGATGAATTGCCGAAGGCCCAAGTCATACGTTATGATTAGCCCAATAAGAAGTACATCGACATATGCGTGGCGTAGATTTGAGAGACAGCATTATGGGAAGGTATAAAATTTTGACATAAAGTAAAAATAGTAGGTTTGGATGTTTTATCACTTATTATACCTGACTATGGCAAATTCTTGCCTTTTATATCCAAGAGAAAGGCAAGTGAAAAACTACAGTGACAAACGAATGCCTTCAGGCGATTTTCGTCTTGGGATCGGTGAAACTTTAGGCAAGCTAGGCTTGAAATCTAATATCAAGCACCGAAGGTCAGTTGAAAAGGAAATTCAAGCCAAAAAACACAAGGGATCAGCGCAACATGTTCCCCCATTGGCATTAAATCAAAATCAAATTCGCCACTGGCCGGTTTGAGTAGAAAAAAGGGTTCGGTGCAAGTTTCCCAAATGTACTTGTGTATCACAAACAATTTGCGAAAAATGCGAAGCATCATTATGTTACAACAAACAAAATAATTGCTTTAGAACCTTCCACGCTACATTAGTACATTTTCTTTTAGTTTGTAACTCAATGTTGCATTAATATATTGCAATAATTTTTATTTTTCAGGAAAAACTTCAACAATTCAAGCGCATAAACACGTGAAAAGGCAAAATTTTACTTATCTTTACACCCTAAAATATCAAATAAATAAATAATAATAAATATTTTTAATTTTTGAGAAATAGGGTTTTTTTTATTTGTTTATACCTGTCATACCCTTATGGAAAAAATAAACTGTTACAAAGTCATACAAAGTTTAAATAAGAGTTCTTAAAGTTTTACTTTCTCTTACAAACTCTGAAAAAGTCTTATAAACTCTGAATAAGATCTAATAAGACGTAAAAAGTAGGAATTATTCCATCTTTTCGGTCTCTGCCAGAAGAGTTATTCAGAGTTAATAAAACTTACTAAAAGAGTTAGTAAGACTTTTTCAGAGTTTTTAATTCTTAAAAAAAGTTTTGAATAATTTTTTGAGGCTGTAAAAAGAATTATTCCGACTTTTTAAAACTTTCAATAGTAAATTTATAGGCTATAAAAAGAATTAGTAAGAGTTTTTAATACTTAAAAAAAGTATTTTATAAAAATGTCAAAAGAATTAGTAAGAGTTTTTAATACTTAAAAAAAGTATTTCATAAAAATGTCAAAATAATTTATTTTCTGACTTATTTTCTATATTTATTAAAATTTTTTGCGAATTACATAATAATTATTATTTCAGTTATCGTTGTCATTATAAATTCGTCATGTGAAACTTAAATATCCAGTAACAAATTATTTTGCAACACAGGCAAAATAATTTGTTACTGGATATTTAAGTTTCACATGACGAATTTATAATGACAACGATAACTGAAATATTTTCAAATATAAATATAATCAATCGCAGTTCAAACGTTTAAGGTAATAAATTTGAAGAAATAATTAAAAACAAATTTTTATTCTTTCTATTTATTTTTACAAAGTTTTTTTTTTACATTTTTTAAATTATAAAATCTTGCAATGTTTTTGAATATTAATTTTTTTGTTTGGTTTTACAAACTTTTGAAGCTTATATTAATATTTTTTAAATCTATTTACTATCGCTTTAATTTTATTCATTCCTAATTATCATAAATAAATAAATTATTAATTAGTAACATAAAAGTTACATAATACTTTACGAGCAATTATTGCACGCTGTTCAATGGACGATATTACTTTTTTGTTTGATTATGACAAAAACTTGCAACTTATATTAACTTTTTTTAAAACAATAAATTAAAAATTATTAACATAAAAACATAAATAATATCTTACGAGCAGTAATTGCACTCTTTATATCCCTTTTATCAAATTGGTCATTTTCAAACACTGTGACAAAATGACCAATTTGGTACAAAACATATGTCACCAAAAAAAATTACATTATTACATTTTTAAATTGTTAAAAATACAGTGATGTCTTTTAATTGTTAAAAAAATATATATTTTAATAAATCGGTGGAATAATAAAATAATTAATTAAAACATGTTCCGCAAAATAGAGCTCCAAAACATAAGAATAATTTAATACATTTTATAATACAAGAAATAATTTTTATTTTTATTTGTAAACATAATTCAGTTAAATAAAAATACAATTTTATAGAAAAATTGATCAAAAATAATTGACTGGATAATTTTTAAAATTCAATAAAAATTGAAAGAAAATTTTCAAAAAAATCTATTATATAATTTTTATTATTATCAATAATTATTAACTATCAATTGTTTTTGTCAATCTTTTTTAGATGAAAATTTTTAAAATCAAATCATTCAAAAACGGATTGAAATCAACATCTAAAATTTACTCTTCAATTTAGATACTACAAAATGACAAAAAAATTGTAAATTTAAGAGAATTCGTACCTTTCGGATTTCAGATCCGAACTAATTTTCTTTTGTTGGTTTGTTTCTTCAGTAGATTTCGTTTTGATAGAGACGATTTTCTTCTGTCGTGTATCCAATTGAAGGGATGGTAATAAAATACAATTTTATTACCATCCCTTCATAGCTTGTTTTTCAATATAGCATAATTTAAAAAGAAAGAGGCATAGTTTCTACCGGGTGCTCACGACACGTCTTTTTTTATATTGTTGATAAAATAAAATATGTTAGAGAAATCTTAAAATACAAATTCTCAAAAATTTTCATATCAATGCATAATAAATTTTAACAATCACTGTAAGTTTTATAATTAAATCGAGAACACTGTAATCGAGAAATAAGGAGAAACTAATTATCACTTAAGCAACAACAATTGCCAATATAATATAAAATTTACTGCCCAAAAGTAAAAAAATTATTTTGCAAATATGTTGTAAATAACAGTATTTACTGCACATTTCTAATAACTCCTAGAATTTTTCAGTTATGGGCTGCGAATGACAACAATATTGTTTTTAGGACGGAAAAGTGAGGTGTAAAAATTGGGTCTTGAGTCCAGAGATCAATATTTTAAGTCGTTATAGATTGAACAAAAGTGTAAAAAATATTCCTTATAAAAAAATTAACAACTTTTGTTTGAAACATTTTTTCGCAAACTTCACTGTTTACCCTTGAGGGCGCAAATTATATAGTAAGTTCATGGTATTTCAAAAATTGATTCAGTCATTTGTTTGTTTTCACTTGTTTTTTTTATTTAAATTTTGGTCTTAAGAGGTTGTGGGCAATTTTATAAAACTAAAAATGTAAAAATAGTCACTTGTTTAAAAAAAATTGGTAGATATGATTAATCCATGCTGAACGTACTTTATTTTACAATAGGTTATAGGAAGGAACGTACTTTAACTATTTATATAAAACTGTACATTGAATGAGATTGAATGGTTATTATAGGGTGGTGAAGTGTGGTACACACAAAGACACAACACTTGCAGAGAATATATCGGTAAAAACATTGTGTACAGAGACTGTTACAGTACGAGTACGTATGTATGCTGGTCATTAAGTGTTATAAGAGATTGGTTCTAAATAAAATAAAATACAAAACTAAACAAATATCAAGCTAGCCTGGTGACATTTTTATATAAAAAGCTCGAAAATTTTTTCTGTAAAATTTGCATTGCTAACATATTTTAAAAATTTTAGTACAATTTATTCGTTGAAACAGTTTACGAAAGCCGAGAAGATACACGACAGAAGAAAATCGTCTCTATCAAAACGAAATCTACTGAAGAAACAAACCAACAAAAGAAAATTAGTTCGGATCTGAAATCCGAAAGGTACGAATTCTCTTAAATTTACAATTTTTTTGTCATTTTGTAGTATCTAAATTGAAGAGTAAATTTTAGATGTTGATTTCAATCCGTTTTTGAATGATTTGATTTTAAAAATTTTCATCTAAAAAAGATTGACAAAAACAATTGATAGTTAATAATTATTGATAATAATAAAAATTATATAATAGATTTTTTTGAAAATTTTCTTTCAATTTTTATTGAATTTTAAAAATTATCCAGTCAATTATTTTTGATCAATTTTTCTATAAAATTGTATTTTTATTTAACTGAATTATATTTACAAATAAAAATAAAAATTATTTCTTGTATTATAAAATGTATTAAATTATTCTTATGTTTTGGAGCTCTATTTTGTGGAACATGTTTTAATTAATTATTTTATTATTCCACCGATTTATTAAAATATATATTTTTTTAACAATTAAAAGACATCACTGTATTTTTAACAATTTAAAAATGTAATAATGTAATTTTTTTTGGTGACATATGTTTTGTACCAAATTGGTCATTTTGTCACAGTGTTTGAAAATGACCAATTTGATAAAAGGGATATAAAGAGTGCAATTACTGCTCGTAAGATATTATTTATGTTTTTATGTTAATAATTTTTAATTTATTGTTTTAAAAAAATTTAATAGAAGTTGCAAGTTTTTGTCATAATCAAACAAAAAAGTAATATCGTCCATTGAACAGCGTGCAATAATTGCTCGTAAAGTATTATGTAACTTTTATGTTACTAATTAATAATTTATTTATTTATGATAATTAGGAATGAATAAAATTAAAGCGATAGTAAATAGATTTAAAAAATATTAATATAAGCTTCAAAAGTTTGTAAAACCAAACAAAAAAATTAATATTCAAAAACATTGCAAGATTTTATAATTTAAAAAATGTAAAAAAAAAAAACTTTGTAAAAATAAATAGAAAGAATAAAAATTTGTTTTTAATTATTTCTTCAAATTTATTACCTTAAACGTTTGAACTGCGATTGATTATATTTATATTTGAAAATATTTCAGTTATCGTTGTCATTATAAATTCGTCATGTGAAACTTAAATATCCAGTAACAAATTATTTTGCCTGTGTTGCAAAATAATTTGTTACTGGATATTTAAGTTTCACATGACGAATTTATAATGACAACGATAACTGAAATAATAATTATAATGTAATTCGCAAAAAATTTTAATAAATATAGAAAATAAGTATGAAATTAAATTATTTTGACATTTTTATGAAACACTTTTTTTCAGTATTAAAAACTCTTACTAATTCTTTTGACATTTTTATAAAATACTTTTTTAAGTATTAAAAACTCTTACTAATTCTTTTTATAGCCTATAAATTTACTATTGAAAGTTTTAAAAAGTCGGAATAATTCTTTTTACAGCCTCAAAAAATTATTCAAAACTTTTTTTAAGTATTAAAAACTCTGAAAAAGTCTTACTAACTCTTTTAGTAAGTTTTATTAACTCTGAATAACTCTTCTGGCAGAGACCGAAAAGATGGAATAATTCCTACTTTTTACGTCTTATTAGATCTTATTCAGAGTTTATAAGACTTTTTCAGAGTTTGTAAGAGAAAGTAAAACTTTAAGAACTCTTATTTAAACTTTGTATGCCTTTGTAACAGTTTATTTTTTCCATAAGGGTATGCCAAAGTAATTTATAATTTTATGATCTTGAGCTACAAAGGGCACAACCAATGATGATTGAAACTTTAAAGGTAAGAGAAGTTATTTTTTTAATTTTATATCAAAGTTTAAACCTAAAAAATGGTAGAATTGCGTGTCAGATTAAAATTTAAAGAATTTAGCTATCACAATCTGGAGTCCTTCTCTGTATCTATCAAAATTTTACAAAAACTTGTACTAGCGTTAATAAATCTTACAATGATATTGTAGCCAGCAAAAAGATTGACCATGTTACGGCTTGTCACTTATTTCAAAACCAAGACCAGAATTTCTATATAAAAAAAAAAAATATATATACTAGTACTCCATATATTGTAAGTTCGCATGCTAAATCAATGAATATGAGAGAGTTCATATGTACATATACATTACGCAATGTGTACAAGAAAGATACTATTATATGTTTGTGTGTATTCTTGCTTTTTTTCGTGTATGAAACTCGTAAATTGAACAGAGGAAATATTGAACGTAAATATTAGAAATTCCAAAACGATTCTGTAGATAAAGATCTACATATGTGTTCAATTTAGTTACTTGGAAAAAGGTATGACAAGCTTTGTGTGTATTTGAAATGGACGACGCCGAAATTTTAAAATCCAGATAACTTTTAAGCTGAACGCAGGACAAATCTAAAAAAAATTAAGGATATATATTTTCTTAATATTTATGTGTGGCCAAAAGATGAACTCTAACATTTCCTTCAACACTTATGTCGTCCCTTAAAAAATTCTTAAATTGATCGTTAAAATTAATTTTACACTTTTTAGTTAGAATTTTCAACTATATTTAAACATTTTAAATCAATTTATTATTCCTAATTGAATTTAAACATATAACTGTTATATGTTTTTGTAATACCCTTTTAATTTTATTTATTATTAACCTATTCGATAGGTTTGCTCAATTTTTTTTACCTAAAAACACCACCCATTGTAAGTTTTGTAAATACCCTGACTTCTGAGCTAACTTAGAAAAATTCAGACAACGAAAAAGTGCTAAGTTTTCGAGGTTGGATTTATTTTAAATTGGTCTAATTTTACATGTTGTTTAGTAGACTACGACCCAACTTTGCCGCCGGCCGATTTATTTTATCTCATCTAGAACAGGAGGTATTTTTTTAAATGTGTTTGGGGCTATCCTTTGTAATTTGGATTTAAACTAAGGATGCCTAAATTTTGAATTTTTCCCTATTCGCAATATTGGGCCCAGAGTAGCCCCAAACGAATTATCATTAATATTTCCGGTTCTAGATGCGATAACTACTCTAACAACTTGTAAAATTTGGCCAATCTAAAATAATTCTAACCTTGAAAACTTACCACTCTTTCGCGGTAAGTAAACTTACCAGAAGTCAGGGTGTTGACAAAACTTACAATGGATGGCGTTTTTAGGTTATAATGACCTAAATCTACAAGAATTATTTTGATTTATTTAAATAACTGTATTTTTTGGCCAAAAAACTCAATTTTGCGATTTTCCAGAAATGTTTGATTTTGGCTCCGGAAGTGGCACTATTTAAAAAAAAAAAAAAAAAAAAAAAAAAACGAGGTTAAACAGTGTGACACAACCATTTATCACATTTAGCTAAGACACTAACCATTATTTAATAATTACTTTACCGACGCACAGATGTCAGATATATATAAGTTAAATTCTTTTTCTTAAAAAAATCCTTATAATTATATGTTATGAAAAATATTAACATTTTCTATTTACATTTTCAATTTCTGAAATATTAAAAATACTTACAGTAATTTTGTATGTATGAATTTTGCATAAAAAGGAAAAAAATAATTAATTGTTGGACAAGGAAAGATGTATACATGGTTAACATATAAATAATAGAAATAGATATTTAAATTCAGATATAAAAGATAGTCACTGAATATCATACAAGCAGAGAGGAAAAAATGTCTTCAGTCTAATTCAACTCAGCAGTAACCAAAAGTCAACACCATGGAATAGAGGAAACTATATATACATCTTTCTTCGAGCAACAAGGATATGTATAAACTTCATTAACTTTATATTCTATTTCAAATGTAAAGGTGAGAAACAAAAAAAAAAACATTAAATATTTTAATTTAATTTTTGAACTTTATCTTATTTTATTTAATAAATTTGATAATAGTTCTATTAATTCAATCTAAGTGCTAAATGACAATCAAAAATGATTATTTTATTGATTAGTAAGCTACTTTAGATAGATGATATACGATTATTATTTTATACAGTACGGGAAGATTTATGTAACTTTTGGGTAATTCATGTGTTCTTTGGTGTGTGATGAATTTAACACTCCAGGATGTAGTTTAACATGAACTTTTTTTTGTTGTTATATTGTGTTGTCAAATGAGGACATTATAACTAATATTTTTTTTAATGATGTTGCATAAATCATCCCTGCTAATTTTTTTTCGAAACAATTTGTTTCCTTTAGATATGACTAACTCTTTATTTTAGACTATGTCATTTATATATTTTTCTTTTAAAGTTTATTAAATAAACTTTGGATTTTTTCTAATCCATTTAACCATTTTGACGAAGAAGAAATGGCCAATTCATTCATAACGACTTTGCATAGTGAGCAAGTGAAAATGTGTTTGAAATTATTAATTGAAATTGAAAAATTAAAAGCTGATAACCAAAGATATTGTAATAGTATAGATGGAACATAGGCAACGGGTATACGTTTCCGTGTAGCCGACCAAAGACGATGAATATTGTCACTGAATATTAGTATTCAATCGACCACTGACCAGTGAACATCTCAAGTAAATTTACATATTTCGTGTTTAAAATTGTAATTTTTTGTTATAAAATGGTTTCGTGCAGTGTGAAATCTTGTAATATTTAGGGTGTAAACTCGAAAAATAAAATTGATGGTGTAATTTACAAAAAGTAAGTACAAAAATATTTTTACCATTTTTTTATCCGCCATATTTGTTAATATATAATAAACTGTCATTATTTGTCAGTTTACCAGGTACGGATTATCGAACTTTTTTTAAAATTTTGTTTTATTATTTTCATGTTTATTTCTTAAAATTTTTATAACTGACAACTTTGATATAAGATTTATTATAAGAAAATAAAAGTATATTTTACGGGATAGAGAATCAAGTTATTTTTTTGGCTTTTTGGTTGTTTTGGAAAATGTTAAAGTTTTTCATTTCATAATAATATGTTTATATTTGTCGAAATTATGTCATGAAAAATCTGTTTAACTTGTATGTTAAATATAAAATACACAAATCCTTCCAAAAAATTATTAATATATTAATACGAATTCACAATAAATTTAAAAAATGTTAACTAGAGACAGTTAATAATAATAATAATACTGTATTTAAACCCATGGTTATTACAGGTGATTGGTACACAAAACAGAGAAAGAAGAGAGAAAAGAGCAATTAACAATAGTAATAATAATACTGATAAGAACAATAGTAATAATAACAATAACAATAGCAATAACAATAACAATAACAGATGTAAAAGAAAACAAGAACCAGAATAATAACAATAATAATAACAATTATAATAACAATAACAATAAGAAAAATAGCTTCAGTAATAATAACAATAATAATAACAATAAAAAAAAAATCGCTAATAATGTGGGATTACGATTCTAAGACTGAGAGCAAAAATGAGTGGATAACAATAATAATACCAATTTAAATAATAACAGTAAACAACAGTAACAATTAATAATCATATAATGTATATAAATGCATTAAAATATTCTGAAGATACAGTTTATAGGCGGATCGAAAGTGTTTTCTACTCAGACAAAACAAAACTTCTCAATTTAAGCGCGTTGATAGTATAGAAATAAATATCATTTATTTTGGAGATGCTGAGGTTATCAAGCAAAGATGCTGTTATATTTATTACATTTGTATGTTTTCTGTATTTTGAAATGTATTGATCCCTTAAAGATTTTAGAATTGGACATCTATGCAGAAAATGATCTAAGGTATCAAATTCATCCAAATTGCACATCCCACATTTCAATTCTGAATCCCATCTATAAACTATACCTCTTGTGCATATTCTGATATGGTTCTTATTTATAACGCGCATCTGGAAAATGACTCTTTTTTTATCAATTGGTATATCTAGCTCAAGGTATGAAGAGGTATTGGGTGGATGAAAATATTTATAATTTAAGTTATAATTAGATTCTAAGATTTTATTTTCATCCCTTGCTCGAATTTTATTTATATAACTTTGTATTATTTCTTGTTTTAATTGCTTAATTGACCGTGCATTCTGTTCTTCCCAAGTATAACCATATTCTAGATCAGTAACAATTTTCTTAAGTTGGGTGGCCCAATTAAGCTTATGAACATTATCAGGACTCTTATCTAGCTCCGCCATTCTTAAATAACTCACTTTGGTAAGTTTCGCACTGGGTGCATTCAGCATCTTAATCCACCAATTTAAAATTAAATTTAATGCTTGCGATCCTATGTGTGCTCTTGCGTTTCCGATCTCAGCATATAGTGTGGTGTGCTTCGCGGTAAGCACATAATGCTCTTGATAAAATTGCTTTGAATTTTATCCAGCCCTTCAAGGTAACGCAAACTCCATGTTTCGGCACAGTAGAGTAAAGTAGTTACAACTATAGAATTTAAAAGTTTCAGCTTTGTATCCCATAAAGTTGATTGTGACCTGACTAATGTTTCCCGTACACAACCAATTGCTGAATTTGCTTTTTTTGTAAATGTATTCAATGATTCTAGGAATAAGCTTGGGCTAGTGGAGGGGAAGCCCAAGTAGACGAATCTATTCACAACTTCTATTAGTTCATTGCAAAGATAAAATTTCTGTTGCTTAATCTTTCCTTTTTTTCTGAAGACTACAATTTTTGTTTTTGGGATGTTAATTTGTAACTTATTCTTGTTACAATATTTTTCGAAAAAGTTCAGATTTCTTTGGAGATTTATAGGCGAGTCTCCGAATATTGTGCAGTCATCTGCATACAGTAGATGAGTAATTTCTAATTGCCCGTTGAGACTAACTCCTGTCGCTCCATTTGTCTGGAAGTAACTGTCTAAGTCGGCTATAAACAAAATGAATAGAAGGGGACTCAAGGAATCTCCTTGCAATATTCCCTGTGTGATATGTATGTTTAAGGTATTTTCAGGATCTCCAAGATCAACGATCATTTTGGCGTTAATGTACATATCTTTTAATATCGACACAATTTTTCTGCTAATACCCAGCGAGTACAATTTATCCCATAAGAGGGAATGTTCTACTTTATCAAAAGCTTTTTTAAGATCAATAAAGCATGCATAAACTTTTCGTTTAGGTTGTCTAATGTGTGATTGAACTAAATTTGTCAAAATGAATATATTGTCTTGGCATCCCCTTCCTTTCCTAAAACCCCCTTGATGCTCGGGTAATATTTGCGCTTCTTCCGCCCAAGTAAGGAGTCGGTTGCTGAGAATTTTTGTGTAAATTTTCGTGATTGCATTTAACAGAGCAATACCCCTATAATTTTCGGGTTTTTGAGTGTTACCCTTTTTAAATAACAGTTTAAGTTTTAACTTGGTCCAATTTTCACCGCACTTTTCATTTTCGAAGGCTAGATTTAACATATTTAATAAGTGAGTCTCAGCTACTTCAGGTAAATTTTTAAGGAAATCGTTTGTTAAACCATCTGGGCCGGGAGCTTTACCCCTTTTAATTTGTCGTAATGCGGCTTGAAGCTCTTCAGCAGCGATTTCGACATCTAGGTATGGATGGTGGGCATCAAAAAAGGTGTGTTCATTTATAATACTTGGAGGATACAAAGTTTGAAAATACTGATTCCACTGATCTATATGTATAGGGTTTATGTTTGATAAATTACCTTTATATCGAAATTGTTTAAGAATACTCCAAAATTCCTTACTATCCCTGGACTTAATAAGGTTATCTTTAATAGCTTGGAAATATCCTTCTTTCTTGGCCTTTATAGTATCTTTGTACCTTTTTTTACTTTCTACATATAGTTTTGTAATCGTTAGGGAAAAGTTTGTGGTTTTTGCTAGTTTGAAGTTATTTTTTAGGGTTACTTTTAGTTGTTGACATTCCTTGTCAAACCATATCTTATTTTTATTTTTTAATATTTCCCCTGAGCTTGTAGTGATAATAGTTTTTTCATTGCACATATCGAGTTTAGTGGCTACATTCGTTATATTAGTAACCATAGTCTGATAAAACTGTGTTGCTGAGTGCAAGGTTGGCCATTGAGATTCTCTGAGCAATTCTAAGTATGACGAAACTTTTTCCTCATTCCACTTAAAGCTTTTAATTTTACTATATCTACGCTTGCTTCTACTACTGGAAACAGTGCTGTCGATGATCAGCATACAAGGTAAATGATCTGACGTTAAAACAATGTCTGTAATTGCAAAATCTATAACTTCAACCAAAGCCAGATCATTTCCCCATACGAGATCCACAGCGCTGTTTCCGTTTGTATTGAAAAACGTGAACTGTCCTTCTGGGTCCGACCTACTTCTACCATTTATAACATAAAAATTGGAACTCTCAAAAAATTCGTTGAGTTTTATACCTCTTCGATTGACTATATCTTGAGATTTTCTGTTTTTGTTCAAAAGTGTACAATCAAAAATCTCGCCATGTTCTTGACCCAATGTGCCAATCCTACAGTTCATATCCCCCGCAATAATAATTGCTGTATCTCGATAGTTTGTACTTATTAAACTCAACAAATCATTTAGTAAATCTATCACCACACCCACATCATAACTAGGCTTAAAATATACAAAGATCAAAATATAATTACAACCTGTTAAATTTACTTTTACTGCAATCCATAGATTAGAAGAATCTATCAACTCCGTATTAATAGACTTATTTACTAACAATATCAACCCTCCACTTGGTCTTCCGAACTGTTTTTCCTTAACAGCTTGCACCTCATAGCAATGATATTCCTCTTTTAATTTAAAGTCATTTCTAAAATTTCTGCATAGCCATGTTTCACTCAGTCCTATAACACTACAGTTTTTAAAATATTGTTGTTGTTTAGTATCTAAATTTAAAAAGTTATTTATTCCATTACAGTTCCAAAATATAAATTTTACTTTGTCCTTTAGTTCATCACTTTCTCCAATCATTCTGCTTCCATTCCCAGTTTGTAAAAGTTTCAAGTTGGATTGCTATTGCGTAGGTTGTAACGCCAGGCTGCTTTGGGGTTTTGCCTGGTTATCATTACCGATAGAGTTAGATCTCGGCCGTATGAACTGATCTAAAGTTGATGCTCTAAAAATATGTTTGCTTACTTTCTTGTTTACTTGGTTGTTAATTTTGTGGTCTTCGTAGCTTTTTTCTTCCGATGATAGTGGTCGTTTTTTTAAATTATATTCCATTTTTAGTTCATCCATATTTATATTTTGGCCATTTACAAACAGCTTATCTTGTTTGATAACTGCTTGCTTCCCTTCGTTACGAAGTTGTACCATATAAGGTATTAAATCTTTCCTTTTCTGACGAGCTGCTGGCGAAAGATCATCAGATAAATAAATGGACGTTCCCTTCAATAGTTTTCGGTTTTCCAGAATCTGGATTTTTATTCGCCATGACACAAAACCAACAATAATAGGACATTTAGAGCTATCTCCACTTGGTCTGAGTTTCCGAATAAAATCAATGTCTTTTATTGTACAATTAACTTTCAGCGTAATGTTAAAGAATGATATTATTTGTTCTTCCATAACATTTGTATAATGGCTTATATCAATTAAACCGTAGATTATTAAGTTTTTCTTACGATTTGTTGATTCTAAATTTTCAACTTTTTGTTCCAATAATTTTACCTTTTCTTTTAAATTAGTTTGCGCTAATTTCAATTCTTCGAATTTTTTGTCTAATTTTTCACTAACATTTTGCACATCATTTTTCAAATCATTCTTCAAATCCGCAATGGCCTTTAGTATATCTGCATTTGTCATTTTGGGAGTATTTCAAGTTCACTTGTAAAGGTAGTATTGATTTATTGTTATCAAGCAATGCTTAACGCTATTTGGGATAATGGGTTGTAGTTTACAGTGTTTTTAAGTAGAATAAACAATAGTTAAATCACGAATGTATATTTTATAAACAACAGTTTCTGGTTTAATAACACTATTTTTAAAGTTTGATAATATTGAGATGATTAAAAAATAAAACTAACACCAGTCGGACTCGAACCTCCGATCACCAGTAACTCTGCGATATGCACAATTGGTTCTGATTGGTTTTCTAGGGAACTTAAATTAGCTATTTCAAATAAAAAAATATACCATAAGCTTTACAAACAAACCAATTCAATTCGTTATTATGATCTCTTTACTGAAGCTAGAAAAGCCTGTAAATTATTGGTAAAACAACACCATAACTCTTATATTGATTTAGTACAACAATCTATTCCTCAAAATATAAGTTACTTTTGGAATTTTGTTAATAAACTCAAAAAATCAGGAGGAATACCAAATCATATGTATTTAGATAATGTAACTGCCGATGATCGTCAAGGTATAGTCAACTTGTTCGCAGCTAATTTCTCTTCTGTTTATGAAACTGCAGCAAATACAAATCCGAATTTCAGTTACCCCTCATCTGTTAATATTAACTCATGCTATATATCTCCAGAAATTATTTATAAAAAGCTAAATTCTTTAGATGTGAATAAGAAGCCAGGTCCTGATAATATCGCTCCTCTGTTACTAAGAAATCTTGCTGAAATCTTAGTCAATCCTCTTACATACCTTTTCAACTATTCTCTTGCAACTGGTGTGTTTCCTGACTGCTTAAAAATAAGTAGAGTTGTACCACTTTATAAATCTGGCAATAAATCTGACGTTCGTAACTATCGCCCAATCACAATTCAATCTACAATTGCGAAAATCTTTGAAAGTTGCGTGTTGGATTTTATTACTCCATTTTTCAAAAATATTATAATCTCGGAACAGCATGGTTTTACTCAAGGACGCTCAACTAATACAAACCTCTTAATATTTCAAAACGAAGTTCTTAATGCATTTGAAAGAGGCAATCAATTGGACGTCATTTACACGGATTTTAGTAAAGCGTTTGACAAAGTAAACCATAATATCCTTATTTCCAAACTCCAAGCCTATGGTTTCTCCGGCCCATTATTGGACTGGACATCCAGTTATTTAAGTGGAAGACGGCAATTCGTTAATTTGGAATCTTCTTCTTCTTTTATCTATTTAGCAACTTCAGGAATACCCCAAGGTTCACATCTTGGACCGTACCTTTTTTTGTTATATATTAACGATATCAAACCATTCTTACAACGTTGCTCCTTTCTGTTATTCGCAGACGATCTTAAATTATTTTTGCCTATTTCCTCTGATAATGACTGTGCAATTCTTCAAAACTGCATTAATCAATTAGATAACTGGTGCGAAATTAATCAATTATATTTGAATTACTCCAAATGTTCCATCGTTAGTTATTATAAAAACAAATCCCCAATTTTCAATCCCTACACAATTAATAGTCACACACTGGCTCGGTATGAGAAGGTGCGAGATCTAGGTGTAATTATGAGTCATGATTTGTCCTTTGCTCATTATATCGATACCACCTGTAAAAAGGCGCATCGAATGCTAGGCTTTATTTTTAGAACTTCTTCTAACTTTACAGACATGAACGTTTTACTTACCTTGTATCTTGCATTAGTTCGTCCTATCTTAGAATATGGTACATTAGTTTGGTCCCCGCACTATGAATGCTACATCGACAGAATTGAAAGCGTACAAAGAAAATTTTTGAGAATGATTGGTTTCAGACTTGGCTATACATTTGACGACCATAATTATGAGGAGTTGTACAGTAGATTTTCAATTGATTTGTTGAGTAAAAGACGAGATACAGCTGATATGGTATTTCTATATAAATTACTTAACAATACAATAGACAGTTCCTACCTCTTAAATTTAATTAATTTAAATGTTCCTAATGTGAACTTAAGAAAAAATCAATTATTTAATATTCCATTTGCCAAAAGTAATTATTTATTTCACAAACCAATTAATAGAATAATGCGTAATGCCAATAACTTTTGTGATTCCATTGATTTTTTTCAACAAAATTTATATACATTTAAGAGAAGTATACAAAATAATAATTCTTAGCCATAGCACTAAAATTCATTGCTTTAATGTATAAGTTTTCACTTTCTTTTATTTTATATATACAAATTTTTTTTGTTCTTTTAAATTATATTTTATAACAATTTTTATTGTATTTATTGTAGATATTTATATCATTTTTTTTTAAATTATTGTATTTATTTTATTCCTAAATTTATTGTATTTCTATATTTTATATTTTAATTATTTTTATTTATGTACATACTAATTATACTTGTAAAGGGTTAGCTGCCCGTTTATAATAAATAAATAAATAAATAAATTGGTTTCACGACCTTACTAACTGCGCCACCGAGTTCTTTTGTGAAAGTACGTTTTTTTTTTAAGAATTATTAAAACTGGCCACTTATTTGTTTTACGATTTTTCGTATTCAAAACTATCGAAATTATTCGCTGAGAATATTCTATATTCAAAAAGAAGTTACGTTTCCTTTTTTGAGTTCCTTGCTTACGATAAACGTGAATCACATCAGAATTAAATATTTATTTAACACAATGAAGCCATTTTACACTATGGTTTAACTGTCACAGATTTTTTTTTTTTTTTTAAATCACTTAATCATTAATCATTAATAAAGTGATTTTAACACTTATCACCACAATATTTAAAAAATATTTTGCACTTAAAACACTAAACTAAAATTATAAAATAAAAACTAACTTAAAATTTGTTTAAAAGATCAGGGCATATAAAACACGTCTTTACTCAATGACGACTGGGTACCAACTTAGACAACTAGAGTTAACTAGAGACAGTTTAATCGTTATCGTTTTCATATAGCATAAGTAATATGATAATTGTAAATTTTATCATGGGCATAACAATTTAAATAATGTGATAGTATCTAATAAATACATTTTTTTGTAGATTTCCACGTGATCTTCGGAAAAAAGGGTGTGGGTTGCAAAAACTATGAACGCCGATAGTTGGATACCAACAAAAAGTAGTGTGATTTGTTCACTACACTTTGAAGAAAAATATTTTTATTTATCTAAAAAAGCCGTTTGCTCAACGCTCATGCATTAAATAAAATCATTATTTTTCAAGAAAAATAAAAATATATAAAAAATGTATAAATTTTATTATTTTTTAAAAGATATCCCTCCAATTCTTCAATTATTCCTTAACAGTTCACTCACAAAATTTATATTTTTAATTGAACTAAATAATTTAATCTAAAATTACTCTGAGTACTTCGCTGTACAAAATAATACGTCATGCTTTCCCTACCATACATTCTTACTTCGTTTTCTACCGCACCATACCGCATAAGACGGCTTCATTGGTTTCTTAACATTTTAATACTGTATGGTCCATCTCTACTATTATTTTATCTATGCTGATAACCTACAATTGTTGAAGCTAGTCCACCCAGTGGCAACAACTAGCAACTCATCTGTCATCAAAAACATAAACATTAATGATGGCAATACTCAGGCTAAAAGTAAACAAAATTTGTCAACACAAAATAATAATAAACAAAATAAAAACAAACAACAAAGGTCAAATCGTACGAAAATAATAAACAATGCAGATGATACAGAAACGGAGCAGAACTTAACTGAATTGAGCAAACCTGAATCTGGTGATGATGAAGATGGATTTACCACTGTAAGATATAAAAAGAAACGGCAACAACCTGTAAGAGGAAATGGACCACAATCGCAAGAACTCCAATTTGCTGAATCTAAAGTGTGGGTTTTCTTGGGACGCTGTACCAAAAAAACAAGCGTGACAAATGTTAAGAACTTTTTAAATGAAACATATCCAGGTCATGAATTTCTTGTGGATTGTTTGGAAAGCAAAGGTCAATTTGAAAGCTTTCGTATTGGTTCTGATCCTACATTGCAGAAAGATATATATGGCCAAAATAAATGGCCTAAAGGTGCAATAGTAAAACGTTATTTTTTTTCGAGGACAATCAGCAAAGTTTAATTAGTAATTTTACTATTAATAAACCAAATAGTTCAGTGTCAAATAGCATAATAAACCACATTTCATTAATCCATACAAACATTCAAGGATTAAACAATAATATAATAATAATAATAATAATGGGGTTTAACCTCCGTTTCTCTGACATATACGCCTATAACAGAGGCCACCCACATCATTATTTGTGAATCTTTATTTTATTTAATTACAAATTATAGGATTAAACAATAAAATTAATGAATTTGAAATTTTTTTGCAAATTAACAATATTGTTGGTGATATTCTGTTCTTCGAAGAAAATTGGCTAAACGAGGATGAAATACAGTAAAAAAAATAGAAGGATATAATCTTATTGCATATCATTGCCGAACTGATATGATAAGAGGGGGTGCTAGTATATATATAAAAAAAGATCTTGAAGCTCAAAATATTAAAAGTATTAATTCTTTTAACATTGATGGTGTTTTTGAGTGTGCAGGTATTACTATGAGCTCAATACGAATAGTGATTCTATGTATCTATAGGTCTCCAAGTGGAGATATAAATCAATTTCTTGATATCCTTCATGAATGACTCCATACAGTTATAAGAGGGAATAAAATCAAATATAATATTATCATATGCGGAGACTTTAATATTAATTTACTAAAACATGATAAAGATTCACAAAATTTTATTGAGGTCTTAGAATCCTTTAACCAAATGCAAATAATATACACCCCAACAAGAATAACACAGAGTGCCGCCACCTGTATTGATATCATTTTTACAAATGTAAAAAAGTTTGAAACAAAAGTAATAAACAATCTACTTTCAGATGATACCTCACAGACAATAAATTTTTGTACAGAGATCAGTCCAAATAGAAAAAATACTATCAAATTTATGAGATCATTTAGTGACAATCAGATCAACGAATTTAATTGGTATTTAAGCCAAATTAATTGGTTAAAACTTTAAAAAATCTTAAAGATGCAGATACCATGTATGAAAATTTTTTTTTGGAATTTTTACATCTTTTTGAAATCTCTTTTCCGAAAAGAAAAGTATGCTTCCAGGACTCAAAAAATAAATGGATTTCCGAGGAAGTTAAAAATTTAACGAACAAAAAAAGGATACTTTTCCATATTATGAAGTATATGCAGGATTCCAATGAACTTAGGCAACGACGGCAAGATTACAAAAGAATATGCAAGCTAACTAGGTTAAAGGTTAGATCTGACAAATTAGCATATAATTCAAATAAAATTAGAAACTCCTAGAAAACAGGAACAAAGCAATTTGGAAACTAATAAAAGAAGCATCCAATAACGATCACAAAATCGAAACCATCAAGAAACTCAAACTTAAGGGCAATGAGGAATACATCTACGATAAACACAAAATCGCAAATGAGTTGAATAAATATTTTATTGATATCAACAAAGTTAAATCTACCGAAACCAGAGTATGATTGTAATATTAATGGTAACAATGCTTCAATGTTTCTATACCCATGTTCTCCTCCTGAAATTTCTGAAACGAGCATAAACTTAAAAAATAAAAACTCAGTTTCTTGGGATGAAATACCAGTGAAAGTGATCAAAGAGTGTGCACACATTATCTGCGAACCAACCAGTCTTATTATTAATAAATTCTTCGAACAGGGAAAGTTTCCAAGTAAGCTAAAAATAGCGATTATAAAGCCTATCTATAAAAAAGGTGATAAAAGTATGTGTGATAACTATAGACCCGTTTCACTCTTATCCAATATTTCTAAAATATTTGAAAAAGTCATCATAAACCGATTAAAATCATTCTTTGAAAAATATAACCTTATTTCAGAAGTACAGCAAGGATTTATAAAGAAGGGGTCTATAGAAAAAGCAGTCTTCAAAACCATTAGCAGTATTTCGAAGGCTTGGAACAAAAAATGGGCCAGTTGCAGGGCTATTTTTTGACCTTTCGAAAGCTTTTGATTGTGTTGACGTAAAGTTATTATTGTACAAACTTCAAAAGTATGGGATAAGAGACAAAGCTTACAAACTGTTAGAATCTTATTTAACAGGGAGATACCAAGCTTTGCAAATTCAAATTGGTAGAAGCAAAGTTCAATCTGAATCATCAAAAATAGCGTACCACAGGGCAGCATTTTGGGTCCGTACCCGTTTATAATTTACATAAATGATTTAGTCCTTTGTTTGGATCAAAAGCCAATAATATTTGTAGATGATATTTCTATTGTGTTTGAGGCTGAGAATATCAGTGAACTACAAGATTCTGTCACTAATACCGTGAATGATTTATGTACATGGGCCCAAAAAAATCGATTATGCTTAAACTTAGCAAAAACGCAAGGTGTTAAATTTAGTAATTATGGTGAAAAAATCGACCATCTCAAAATAGACTCTCAATTAAATATAAAATACGATGAAACTATAAAGTTCTTAGGAATACACATTGATAAAAACCTTGATTGGAAAAGGCACATTGATATGACAAATAAAAAAATTAATAAATACATTTATTTACTTAAAGCACTCAAAAATCAAATTCCTATCAATGGTATACTTAATGTGTATTATAGTTACGTATATGCAAGCATGAAATATGGAATAATTTTTTGGGGAAATAGCAGCTATGCTGAAAAATTATTCAAAACTCAAAAGAGATGCATTCGTATCATTTTTGAATTAAAGCGATATGAATCTTGTAGAGAAGTATTTCTGAAAAACAAGTTGCTTTCTCTATATGGCATTTACATATTGGAGTCCGCCTTGTTTGTTAGAAATAATTTTCAATTATTTAACGAAAATCAGCGCGAACGAACATATGATACGAGATCCAATGCTCCATACACAATCGACCAGACAAAACTTAATGTAATACTTGATGGCCCATATAATAACTTCATTAAAGTTTTCAATAAAATACCAATTGAAATTCGTAATCTACATAGTGATTCAAGATTTAAGAAAGCACTAAAAAGTTTATTGACTGAGAGGTGTGATTATAAAGTTAAAGACTTTCTGTACGCTATGTAAGCTAATTATAAAGATCATGACTATTTTCCATGTACAGTTTTGTATATTATTGTATATATATTTTGGAAATAAATTATTATTATTATTATTATTATTATTATTATTATTATTATTATTATTATTATTATAATGTTTTGGCCACCATTTTTTATGTTTAGATAATATTTGCATTGTTGGATCTTTTTATTATCCGACTGTCAAGAAGTAATTATATTTTTCGTACATATCTTGTATGTTTCTTTATTTGTATATTTCTTTATTACCTTGTACCTACCAAACGGCTGGATGGCTAAGGTATTTCATCGAGCCGTTTGGAAGATACAAGGTAATAAAGACATTGAAATGAAACTCCTTAACAGTCGAATAATAAACAGATCCAAAACTTCAAATATTACCCTAAAATAAAAAATGATAAAAAAAAATTAAAAGAAACTGCTATCTATGGATTCCTACGGTAGAAGGGTACGCAAACCCAAAAAAGTAGTCATCAGAAAAGAGATTATTCTGAAAGATTGTATATGTATAGTTTTGAACGCAAAGTTATTTTCTATAGCAAAAATGCGAGCTGAAAATGTTTAAAAATGCCTTCTAAATAGTATAAATTCCTATCTTTTAAATGTTAAATATCGACAACTTTGAAAATTTATAACAGCTAACAGAGACGGTCAATGGTCAATGGTCGTGCAGTAGACGCATGTCGTTAGAAATACCTTAAAACGAATATAACGATACCTTAGCTGTCAAAATCCACCGAGCCGTTTCGAAGATACAAAATAATAAAGAAATTTACAAACATACAAGCTACGCGTGTAAAATGCAAATATTATCTAGATATAAAAAAATGGTCGCCAAACCATTATAAGAAACTGATACTACCTGTGGATTTCAACGATTGAAAAATATCCTAAGACAAAAAAGGAACTTTCCCTTTTCCCAAGGGTCTCATTTTACATTTCTCAATTCTAAAACAGATCTTGTGACATTTTGTCCTGAGTTTTAAAAAATATTTCAATTTCAATACAATACCAAAATGTATTTTCCAAACTTCGATTTTACCCCTTCATTTTTATATGATAACAATACGATTTTCGCACGTACGAGTAAATTACACAATTTCAGTCTACTTACTTCTCGACATATTATGAAAAAATCATGAATTTTTATGATGCGCGCGCACAGGATGCGAGAAAACTACATATTGAAGTTAATTACAAATTTTAACACCATGAAGTTAGCCGATAAACGAAATGTCACTCATATTAGACAAGGATGGTTAAATATAAGATTAAATGTATGAAATGTGAAATGTAAATGAAACTAAATAGTAAAATATACAATTTTCTTAACCCCATTTGCGAAAGTTTGTGCGAGTTTCCCGTATTTTATTAAAAGTTTTAATGACATTGAAAAAAAATCTGTTAATACTGGCGTTTTTCTTCCTTTTTAGTATTTATTTTCTTTATTTCAATTACAGTACACAATTATTGAAAGTATCCAGTTTTAAATAATGTTTCTTCAGTGTTGAGTTTATGTTATTGTCAACTAGCATATCACTTTGTCCTTTTTTGCATACAGGTGACTGATTACTTATTTTATTTATTTTTCATTAATTTTATTTATGTTAACTTTATATTATTACTAGCTTCATACCCGCCCGCTTCACTGAACTTAGGAGTAAAATCCACCGCTTTATAGCCTCCATCTCTCTTGATCTCACTTATCCCCATTCCATAACACTCGCAGGAATTGTTTTACACAACTAAAATATATGCAAGTTTTCAATTTGTTAAAGTGTAAAATAGTCATAATTCAAAGAGTATATTAGAAAAGTTGGATATGAATTGTTTGACTTTAACTATTTAAAATTTTTACACAAAGCTTTAATTTATGATTCAGAATGATGTCCATAGATGGGGCAGTAAAATGTCAGCTTAAATTTTATTATATTTTTTTAAATATATCTTTATAAATTATAGCTCATGTGTTATTCTGATGTATGAGCTATATTATTGTTAAGTTTGATTCAAATACATGCATTATTTTTTGCGTGAAAACGTAACAAACTAACAAACAAACATCCTTACTTTCACATTTATAATATATAGAGATTTATATTTATTCAAATTTATATCGACAGATCATGCCAATACAGTGATGCTACCGATGCTACCAGTAATACTATGCTACCGATTCATAAAAATCAGAGCATGCTTTAACTTTATAGCTTTAGCAAGCCACAAAAGTATATAAGTGAAAAATTAGAAGTTTTATTTCTTCAAATCCTAAATTTTGGAGTTCCTCAAAGTAAAGCTCTCTACAATTAATAACAAAATTCGTTCTTTCTGAAGTCAAATGCGATCAGAAAGTACCTACTTTCGACTAAGGGATATAGAAAAAATTTTAATATTATTTTAGATGGTTTATTAAAACGCTTTACAACTTTTGTACAGTATACTGGAAAAAAAGAACACCTAAAAATTTACAAATATGAAATTTTCTTCTCTGTTTATAACAGCCTAAATGGCCGAGCGGTCTAAGGCGCTAGTTTTAGAACGTTTGACTATTTAGACTTAGGTTGCGGGTTCGAATCCAGGCAGCGGCAGTGTGAACAATTTATAATTAATGGGAGTGCAGAATTGATCACATTGTCATCGCTTGGATAAGAACGAAGTAACCGACTCCACCCACATCGAAAATGTAATTGTAAATATGTTTGTAATTTAATAAATAAAGTTTAACAAATAATGATGTGGGTGGCCTCTGTGATTAGACATGCGTCGCAAAAACGGAGGTTAAACCCCCCATTATTATTCTCTGATATAATTTATAAAGATTAATTTGTAAAGAAAAATTAATTTAATCATACATTACTATAAATTACAGATTTCTGCAAAAGTAGTCATTCGACATTACTATAAATTACAGATTTCTGTAAAAATAGTCAATATAAATTATTTCACGGCCATCTTTTCTGATATACTCAATGAATAATTACGACTATTCTACATTTAAAAAAATAGAAAACCATACATTTATTTTACCTGTGTAAAACAATCCTTACCATTATTTCGTTTCGTCATTAAGTTTCTAATATTTTTTGAGAGTTTTCTAAGACTTATTAAGACTTATTCTTTTTTCAAATATTTTTTCCACCAGGGCTTACTTTTAAACTCAGCGAAGCGGTGGGTATCACTCTAGTTTTAAATAAATTTCTTCAGTTTTTTGTATGAAGTTGAACTAAGTTTAAAGCAATTTTGAAAATTTTAGGGGGCAGGTTTCCGATTATTTAAATAAATAAATTACTTCAAAAGTAGGCATATTTAACATTGCTTTTATGGTAAAACGTTAGAAGGATAATGTTTTCAAAGATTTCTCCAAAACTAGTCGGTGGGATTTAAAAAAATTTTCCGTCTACACTCATGAAGTTATAAGAAATTCATAATGAAAGTTGAAAACAAGGTACAAATAATTTCAACCCTAAATCTAAAATTGCCTTGGTGCTCGTACTACTTGTAGTAATATTAAGGTGACAAGGTACTTAAATTTATATTTAGATCTCTTACTATTGTAATAATTATATAAAAAAGACTGATATCTTTAAATAAATTGAATTTGAATTTATTTAGAATTTAATCATCCGAATATGTCCGTACGGGTTCAATTTAACATGGTTTTTCACAAATTAACACTTTCGAGCCTCCCCCTTATAGAGTCCAACTGAGGTTTTCGTATACGGAATTGCCTCAAAATTTTGTTAACCACGAACATTTATCTATTAAGAACTTATAACAAAAGTTTCAACATGTTAAAAATATTTTTCGAGTTATAGCAAATTTTTTCTGTATAATATCACGATGTATGTTCAGGACGTAAAAAGTGAACTTAAATTCATAAACGAGCAACCAAAGATATTGTAATAGTATAAATGGGACATAATCAACGGGTATACGTTTCCGTGTAGCCGACCAAAGACGATGAATATTGTCACTGAATATTAGTATTCAATCGACCACTGACCAGTGAACATCTCAAGTAAATTTACATATTTCGTGTTTAAAATTGTAATTTTTTGTTATAAAATGGTTTCGTGCAGTGTGAAATCTTGTAATATTTAGGGTGTAAACTCGAAAAATAAGTAATTTACAAAAAGTAAGTACAAAAATATTTTTACCATTTTTTTATCCGCCATATTCGTTAATATATAATATACTGTCATTATTTGTCAGTTTACCAGGTACGGATTATCGAACTTTTTTTAAAATTTTGTTTTATTATTTTCATGTTTATTTCTTAAAATTTTTATAACTGACAACTTTGATATAAGATTTATTATAAGAAAATAAAAGAATATTTTACGGGATAGAGAATCAAGTTATTTTTTTGGCTTTTTGGTTGTTTTGGAAAATGTTAAAGTTTTTCATTTCATAATAATATATTTATATTTGTCGAAACTATGTCATGAAAAATCTGTTTAACTTGTATGTTAAATATAAAATACACAAATCCTTCCAAAAAATTATTAATATATTAATACGAATTCACAATAAATTTAAAAAATGTTAACTAGAGACAGTTTAATCGTTATCGTTTTCATATAGCATAAGTAATATGATAATTGTAAATTTTATCATGGGCATAACAATTTAAATAATGTGATAGTATCTAATAAATACATTTTTTTTTTTGTAGATTTCCACGTGATCTTCGGAAAAAAAGGGTGTGGGTTGCAAAAACTATGAACGCCGATAGTTGGATACCAACAAAAAGTAGTGTGATTTGTTCACTACACTTTGAAGAAAAATATTTTTATTTATCTAAAAAAGGTCGCCGTTTGCTCAACGCTCATGCATTAAATAAAATCATTATTTTTCAAGAAAAATAAAAATATATAAAAAAAATGTATAAATTTTATTATTTTTTAAAAGATATCCCTCCAATTCTTCAATTATTCCTTAACAGTTCACTCACAAAATTTATATTTTTTAATGAACTAAATAATTTAATCTAAAATTACTCTGAGTACTTCGCTGTACAAAATAATACGTCATGCTTTCCCTACCATACATTCTTACTTCGTTTTCTACCGCACCATACCGCATAAGACGGCTTCATTGGTTTCTTAACATTTTAATACTGTATGGTCCATCTCTACTATTATTTTATCTATGCGAGCAACATAAGTCAATTTTTTTTTTTTTATTAAGGTAGTTTAACGCCTGTACGTTAAACAGCTTAGGTCATATGTACAGCCAATAATATACAGTGTATTAATGTTATAATTTGTTAATTAATTTTGTATCTGTAAGGTAATGATTGAGCTTGGTCAGTATTGTGTTGTTGTCGGAGAGAAGTTGATTTAGATTAGGAGGCCGGTTGTGTTTATTTCTTGTATTTTCATATTTTCTGCAGTGGATTAGTATGTGTTCTATTGTTAATGTTGTATGACATGTTGTACATTGTGGTTGTAGATATTTTGTTAGTAAATACGAGTGAGTGAGTTTGGCGTGTCCGATGCGTAATCTAGCAAGGGCTATCTCAAATTTTCGATGCTGTTGATAACTGGTATCCCAGGTTTGGATGTCGGTTTTGATTAGTTTCAGTTTGCTTAGTGGGCTGTTTTCCCAGTTTTCGTTTCGAAGTAGAATGACTTTTTGTTTTCCTTGAATGATTGCGTCCTGGGCTGTGGATTCATGTGTTGGTGTACCGTTGTCATGAGCTTGTTTTGCAGCATTATCAGCCTTTTCGTTTCCACTTATTCCAATGTGTCCAGGAATCCAGAAGAATTTTAGGATTATTTTTGTTTGAGATTCATGTATATATTTTGAATTTCTTGTATTTGTTGCTCTTGCTGTTAAGTTTCATGTATGTTGGTGTAGTTTGTATTTGTATATGTTTTTGTTTTCTATGGAAGCACTTCCTGTCGCTGTGTTGTTTTTGGAACCGTCAGTGTATATGTATTTGTATTCACTAGAAACTGTATTTAATTTTTCTCGAAATGCTTGGAGATATCTCTGGGAACTTGTTGTTAGTTTTGGAAGTTCGCTTAATGTCAGATCCGTATCTATGTGCCATTTCATCCATGGTGGTTTGTTTTGTGGGATTTCTAGTTTTGAGGGGTTGAAATTGTGGGATTGTGGGTTTGTGTGGTTTGTAATATTTTTTGGATATTTATATGGAAATGTTTTGAGTAATTTTTTTTTTTTTTTTTTGTATTTGTGGAGAAACAAATCTGAATGGACAGTGTTAATTAGATCGAGAATATAATTTAGTCGCGTGTTGAAGTAGTATTACATTATCTGTTGGTGTCTGGATTCGGTGAGAGTAAGGAATCCACCTTCGCAATATAGTCTTGTTATTGGTGATGTACGAAATGCTCCAGTTATTATTCGAAGTGCTGAGTTCTTGATTGTTTCGAGCGGTTTTAGAGTTGAAGTGCTTGCGGAAACGTATATGTGACAGCTGTAGTCTATTTTTGACTTGATAATTGCGTTGTAGACTTGTGTAAGAGTTTTTCTATCGGAGCCAGTATTTTTGTTTGATAAAATTTTTAGGATATAATTCGAGGAGTTAATTCTGTTTTTAGGTTTTGTACGTGATTTTTTCATGTTAATTTTTCGTCATATATTAGTCCTAAAAATTTGTGTTGCTATATTGTTTGTATTAACTAAGGGTAACTTATTAATAACTGTAATTCTTATGTCACTTGTAACTGCACTGAAAAAATTATTAAAATGAAACATTTACTCAACAAAACTTACATAATAAAATTTTCTTTGACATAAGTAACTAAGGTTTTATTTTTGATAAGCAAGCCCTTTTCATTTAATTTATATAATGAATGAGATTTTTCACTGTAAAATAAAAATTATGTCATGTGGTTTAGAAAACATCTCTTCAAAATTTTATGGAGTCCAATTTTTTGCAAAATATGTAAAAGTTTATTATTATTATTATTGTTATTATGATAATATTAATATTTAACATTATTTTTATTTTATAAATAATATTTAATATTTATAAAATTAATTACTTTTGCGAATATTATTAATATTTTATCTGTTTAATTTTTTTGAAGCATTTAAATAGAATCGTTTTTACTACTATACTACTTAGAGCGTTGGTTGAGAACCCTATTCATTGAGGCATGCGCAATGGCGTCCAGCTGGTATTTAGCATCCTTGTCTAACTAGTAGCATCACGGAATCACTCTCTGTCACTTTATTTTCAATAACTAGCATCTTTAAGGGTAGGAAACTTCGATTTGCGATTTTTTTTACAGATAACTTTATAATGTGGCGCCCTTGGTCAATTCTGATTTTAATATTCAATATTGTGTGATTAGACAACCCTGATATTTAGTACACAATTAAAACATTTATTGTCGCCACAATGCAGGCATATAACAAAACAGCGAATCTTATTGGTTGTTGAGTAATCGGGTCAAGTCGACTCAGCTCGGCAAAAAAGACGAAAGCTGACCGCCAAGAATGAAGAAGACAAAAAGAAGCATTAACGACGAATTCTTCAATAAACACACATTAAAAAAAATCATCTAACAATATCTTTACAATCGAATATTTATATTTGGTATTTTATCAATTTAAATGTGAAACTATATGTAGTGGAAATTAGAATAAAAATTATTTTAAATATTTAATTAAATATACAATTTATTTAAATAATCATTCACCATCCCCTACATAATTCGTGACCCCGACGACAAAAAACAACACGTGCTACATACTTTTGGTCACTCTACATAATTAGTGACCTGACGACAAAAAACAACACGTGCTACATACTTTTGGTCACTCTACATAATTAGTGACCCGACGAAAAACAACACGTGGTTCATACTTTTGGGTTATTCTACATAAATAGTGACCCGGCGAACAATAAAAACAATACGTGCAAGATATTAGTGATCCTGAACGTTAAAAAGTGCAACATTTTGGTCATTTTACATTAATGGTGAGCACTCAACTAACAAAACGTGAAACATGTAAGTGGTTACGTACAACAAAAACACGTAATTGTGAGAACATTTTATTTTACTATACATACGCAACACATTGACATAAAAAATATAAATTTTTCAACACATTGACTACTGAAATAGTACGATTTTCAATCAAAATTCCACCGTTTTGGAAGAAAAACGTGAAGCTTTGGTTCACTCAACTCGAATCACAATTTGTTACCTGCGGAATTACGAACGAAACAACAAAATTTCACTACGTACTTGCTGCAATGGAGAGCGACATCCTAGACAAGTTAGCGATTTCATCACAAATCCACCAACGGAAAACCAATTTACACAACTCAAGGATAAACTAATTTCACGCTTCAGTGATTCCGAGGAGCGTAAAATCGAAATTCTTCTCAACGAACTAGAACTTGGTGACAAAAAGCCATCAACTCTACTTCGTGAAATGAAGAACTTGGCCAGCGATCAAATTACCGGAGATTTTTTGCGCGGCATGTTTCTTCAGCGATTACCATCAAACGTACGTTCCATTTTAGCCACCAGCACCGAAGAACTGGACAAACTTGCATCAATGGCTGACAAAATTTTGGATATCTCTACGCCTAACAATTGTTCTATAACCAGCGTTAATCAGGTACAATCGCATAATATTGAACCATCAATTACCCTTCAAATTAATTCATTACAATATCAAATTTCCAATTTGAAACAAATAATTTCGGCTATCTCAAGAAATAGCAAATCACATTACCAGCGTGGACGTTCTCGATCAATCGCTCGTGACACGAATAGGTACCCAAACTGTTGGTATCACTATCGTTATGGGAATAAAGCTAAAAAATGTTCACCTCCTTGTAAATTCAATATGAAATCGTCAAACTACCGGATCTGTTATCAGTGGCGGCCTATAACGGATCAACAACTAGCCGCTTATTCATCTGTTGTACCTCATATTAACAAACCATACGCCAAACCCAACGATTTCATATTATTCGCGGCAAATGGTGCGGCAATCAATACTTACGGTGAAAAACTTTTAAACCTTAATCTAGGATTACGAAGAGAATTCGAATGGAACTTTGTCATCGTAGATGTCGATAAGCCCATCATCGGAGCCTATTTTCTCCGACATTTCAATCTTCTGGTCGATTTAAACAGACATTGTTTGGTAGACGGTATCACGCAATGTCATTCATTCAGAAAAATCTGCCAAATTACTCCAGTTACACTCTCGACTGTAAACGCCAAACTGAATTACGCAAATTTACTTAAAAAATACAACGAAATTACTAAACCTCGCCAGTTTTCAAAACAAATCAATCACTCGGTCGTTCACTTTATCGAAACTAGTTGACCTCCACTAACGGCACGCGCACTTCGGCTATGTCCTATTAAACTCGAGATAGCGAAAAACGAATTACAACGCATGGTAGAACTTGAGAATTTGTCGTCAAAAAGAAACTGGGCTAGCCCACTTCATCTAGTTCCCAAAAAAAGATGGTAGTTGACGCCCATGTGGTGATTACCGCGCGCTTAATAATATAACAATACCAGATTGTTATCCTTTACCACACATTCAAGATTTCAATCATTTTCTCGACGGAAAAACTATCTTTTCCAGATTCCAATTAACAAATCTGACATTCCCAACACCGAAGTAATCACGCCTTTTGGTTTATTCGAATTTCTGGTATTACCTTTCGGACTTCGAAACGCAGCTCAATCTTTTCAAAGGTCACACATGAAGTACTAAAAGACTTTTGTTTCTCTTACCTTGACGACATTCTCGTAGCATCATCGTCAGAAATCGAACATCGTCAGCACCTCCAAACAATTTTCAAAAATTCGTTGAATTCGGAATATCAATTAACACCGACAAATGTATTTTCGGATCATCTGAAATTCCTTTCCTGGGTTATACAACTAACCGTGAAGGAATTCTTCCACTCCCTGATCGAGTTCAAACTATTCAAAGCTATCCTGTACCTAAAACCGTTTCCGATCTGCGACGTTTCATCGGAATCATTAACTATTATCGTCGATCAATTCCCAGAGCAGCTGAAATTCAGAAATCATTAATTGAATTATGCAAAGGCAATAAAAAAACACGACAAATCTTCTATCAATTGGTCGGAAGATGCAAACACTGCTTTCGAAAAACTAAAAAACGCCATAGCTAATGTCACTTTGCTCGCTCATCCCTCTAAAACACCACCTTTGTCTTTACTAGTAGTGCATCAAATTCGTCAATGGGTGCAGTACTACAACAATTACGAAACAATACAAATGAGCCGCTCGCTCCTTCTTTTCTAAAAAATTCACTGATACCCAAAAACGTTACAGTACTTTTGATCGCGAACTCCTCGCGGCATATTCAGCTGTTAAGCATTTTCGATATATGTTCGAAGCCCGAAAATTTATTATTTATTCGGATCACAAACCATTTACCTTTTCTCTTAAGCAAAAATCAAATAATTTATCTCCGAGACAATATCTCCATTTAAATTATACATCGCAATCCACGACAGATATTCAACACATTCCCGCTTGTTCTAATGTTATAGCCGACGCTATGTCTCGTATCGAAACATTAGATATACCACAATCTATCGACTACAATAAATTTGCACTTGCTCAATCGAAAGATCAGGAACTTCAAAATCTGATCCTGTCACCCAAATGGTCACTTGTATTCAAAAAGTTAAAACAAGCGCTCCTAAAAAAAGATTTTATAATTTAAAAAATGTAAAAATAAAAACTTTGTAAAAATAAATAGAAAAAATAAAAGTTTGTTTTTAATTATTTCTTCAAATTTATTACCTTAAACGTTTGAACTGCGATTGATTATATTTATATTTGAAAATATTTCAGTTATCGTTGTCATTATAAATTCGTCAAGTGAAACTTAAATATCCAGTAACAAATTATTTTGCAGCGCTTATTGTGCGCTGTTTTTGAATATTAATTTTTTTGTTTGGTTTTACAAACTTTTAAAGCTTATATTAATATTTTTTAAATCTATTTACTATCGCTTTAATTTTATTCGTTCCTAATTATCATAAATAAATAAATTATTAATTAGAACATAAAAGTTACATAATACTTTACGAGCAATTATTGCACGCTGTTCAATGGACGATATTACTTTTTTGTTTGATTATGACAAAAACTTGCAACTTATATTAACTTTTTTTAAAACAATAAATTAAAAATTATTAACATAAAAACATAAATAATATCTTACGAGCAGTAATTGCACTCTTTATATCCCTTTTATCAAATTGGTCATTTTCAAACACTGTGACAAAATGACCAATTTGGTACAAAACATATGTCACCAAAAAAAATTACATTTTTAAATAGTTAAAAATACAGTGATGTCTTTTAATTGTTTAAAAAATATATATTTTAATAAATCGGTGGAATAATAAAATAATTAATTAAAACATGTTCCACAAAATAGAATTTTTTAGAGAAAATACAATTTTATAGAAAAATTGATCAAAAATAATTGACTGGATAATTTTTAAAATTCAATAAAATTTGAAAGCAAATTTTCAAAAAAATCAATTATATAATTTTTATTATTATCAATAATTATTAACTATCAATTGTTTTTGTCAATCTTTTTTAGATGAAAATTTTTAAAATCAATCATTCAAAAACGGTTTGAAATCAACGTCTAAAATTTACTGTTCAATTTAGATACTACAAAATCACAAAAAAAAATTGTAAATTTAAGAGAATTCGTACCTTTCGGATTTCAGATCCGAACTAATTTTCTTTTGTTGGTTTGTTTCTTCAGTAGATTTCGTTTTGATAGAGACGATTTTCTTCTGTCGTGTATCTCTTCTTCTCGGCTTTCGTAAACTGTTTCAAGTTCAACGAATAAATTGTACTAAAATTTTTAAAATATGTTAGCAATGCAAATTTTACAGAAAAAATTTTCGAGCTTTTTATATAAAAATGCCACCAGGTTACCTTCATATTTGTTTAGTTTTGTATTTTATTTTATTTAGAGCCAATATTAATATATTATAACACTTAACTGATATGCTCTCTGTACACAAGTGTTTAGTGTTATGTCTTGTTGTGTGCGACACTTCATGACTTCACCACCCACCCTTCTTTAAATCTGTTGTACAGTTTTATATAAATATACTTAATATTAAGTACGTTCCTTCCTATAACCTATTGTAAAATAAAGTATGTTCAGCATGGATTAATCATATCTACCAATTTTTACATGTTTAGTTTTATAAAATTGCCCACAACCTCTTAAAACCAAAATTTAAATAAAAAAAAAACAAGTGAAAACAAACAAATGACTGAATCAATTTTTGAAATACCATGTACATACTATGTATATAATTTGCGCCCTCAAGGGTAAATAGTGAAGTTTACGAAAAAATGTTTCAAACAAAAGTTGTTAATTTTTTTATAAGGAATATTTTTTACACTTTTGTTCAATCTATAACGACTTAAAATATTGATCTCTGGACTCAAGACCCAATTTTTACACCTCACTTTTTACGTCCTAAAAACAATATTGTTGTCATTCGCAGCCCATAACTGAAAAATTCTAGGAGTTATTAGAAATGTGCAGTAAATACTGTTATTTACAACGTATTTGCAAAATAATTTTTTTACTTTTGGGCAGTAAATTTTATATTATATTGGCAATTGTTGTTGCTTAAGTGATAATTAGTTTCTCCTTATTTGTCGATTACAGTGTTCTCGATTTAATTATAAAACTTACAGTGATTGTTAAAATTTATTATGCATTGATATGAAAATTTTTGAGAATTTGTATTTTAAGATTTCTCTAACATATTTTATTTTATCAACAATATAAAAAAAGACGTGTCGTGAGCACCCGGTAGGAAGTATGCCACTTTTGTTTTAAGTTATGCTATATTGAAAAACAAGCTAAATGAAGGGAGGATGGTAATAAAATTGTATTTAATAATTTTTTTAATACAATTTTCATAGGGTCTGATAATCGATTCTCTTATATATTTTGAAACTGGAATAAAATTTTTTGTTTTCTGAAAATTTGTAGTCATTTGAAGCCAACTTAGCCGATTTTGAAGTTCATCGCTAATTTCTTTTTTTTTTTTTTTTTTTTGTGTTCAGAATTCTAAACTCGCATTTGAAATATAGCTAAGAACACTCTCCATTTAACAACCTTTCAAGTCATTAGAAGCCAAATAGTCTCCGGGCGCTTTTTTAATCTTTATTTCATTAATGTATTTTTATATGTATTTTTTTCAGTTTTATTTGTGTATCAAACTTTAATTAAGTTTTTCTCAAAACTTTTTCGGTTGTCAAATCGGTAGTCGAAAATATTCGGACCGATTTCTCCTATACTTTGTACATTTCATTTACATACTAAATAATACTTTCTGAACTTAATTTTTTTTTCAATTACTTATTTTTTAAATAAACAAAAATAATAATTTTGGCAAAAACCAAAATCTAAATCAGAGTTTTTTGAGTGCACTTTGTTGAATATTTATTATCAATCCTCAAAAATAAAATTTATGTTTTATTTATTTTAAATAATAATATTTTAACAGAAAATCTTGTAAAACATGAATCATATTTGTTAAAGTAACCACATGTGTGTATGTTTAAGTTTGACCAGAATAATCTTGTAAAAATATTATTGTATTAGCCACCATTATATCATATGTACATTTACTTTATGAAGTGAAATAACTAATTTCATTTCAAAACTTTTGTGAAATATATTTAACAGTAAATATAATTATTTTCGAATATTAATAAACCATATTCTATGATATTTGTATTCATAAAGAAGACGTTTGTTATTTAAATTTTTCAAAAAATATTTTTTTTCAAAAATAAAAATTTTCAGACCCTATGAAAATTATTAAATACAATTTTATTACCATCCTCCCTTCATTTAGCTTGTTTTTCAATATAGCATAACTTAAAACAAAAGTGGCATACTTCCTACCGGGTGCTCACGACACGTCTTTTTTTATATTGTTGATAAAATAAAATATGTTAGAGAAATCTTAAAATACAAATTCTCAAAAATTTTCATATCAATGCATAATAAATTTTAACAATCACTGTAAGTTTTATAATTAAATCGAGAACACTGTAATCGACAAATAAGGAGAAACTAATTATCACTTAAGCAACAACAATTGCCAATATAATATAAAATTTACTGCCCAAAAGTAAAAACATTATTTTGCAAATATGTTGTAAATAACAGTATTTACTGCACATTTCTAATAACTCCTAGAATTTTTCAGTTATGGGCTGCGAATGACAACAATATTGTTTTTAGGACGTAAAAAGTGAGGTGTAAAAATTGGGTCTTGAGTCCAGAGATCAATATTTTAAGTCGTTATAGATTGAACAAAAGTGTAAAAAATATTCCTTATAAAAAAATTAACAACTTTTGTTTGAAACATTTTTTCGTAAACTTCACTATTTACCCTTGAGGGCGCAAATTATATACATAGTATGTACATGGTATTTCAAAAATTGATTCAGTCATTTGTTTGTTTTCACTTGTTTTTTTTTTATTTAAATTTTGGTTTTAAGAGGTTGTGGGCAATTTTATAAAACTAAACATGTAAAAATTGGTAGATATGATTAATCCATGCTGAACATACTTTATTTTACAATAGGTTATAGGAAGGAACGTACTTAATATTAAGTATATTTATATAAAACTGTACAACAGATTTAAAGAAGGGTGGGTGGTGAAGTCATGAAGTGTCGCACACAACAAGACATAACACTAAACACTTGTGTACAGAGAGCATATCAGTTAAGTGTTATAATATATTAATATTGGCTCTAAATAAAATAAAATACAAAACTAAACAAATATGAAGGTAACCTGGTGGCATTTTTATATAAAAAGCTCGAAAATTTTTTCTGTAAAATTTGCATTGCTAACATATTTTAAAAATTTTAGTACAATTTATTCGTTGAACTTGAAACAGTTTACGAAAGCCGAGAAGAAGAGATACACGACAGAAGAAAATCGTCTCTATCAAAACGAAATCTACTGAAGAAACAAACCAACAAAAGAAAATTAGTTCGGATCTGAAATCCGAAAGGTACGAATTCTCTTAAATTTACAATTTTTTTTTGTGATTTTGTAGTATCTAAATTGAACAGTAAATTTTAGACGTTGATTTCAAACCGTTTTTGAATGATTGATTTTAAAAATTTTCATCTAAAAAAGATTGACAAAAACAATTGATAGTTAATAATTATTGATAATAATAAAAATTATATAATTGATTTTTTTGAAAATTTGCTTTCAAATTTTATTGAATTTTAAAAATTATCCAGTCAATTATTTTTGATCAATTTTTCTATAAAATTGTATTTTCTCTAAAAAATTCTATTTTGTGGAACATGTTTTAATTAATTATTTTATTATTCCACCGATTTATTAAAATATATATTTTTTAAACAATTAAAAGACATCACTGTATTTTTAACTATTTAAAAATGTAATTTTTTTTGGTGACATATGTTTTGTACCAAATTGGTCATTTTGTCACAGGTCATGACACAGTGTTTGAAAATGACCAATTTGATAAAAGGGATATAAAGAGTGCAATTACTGCTCGTAAGATATTATTTATGTTTTTATGTTAATAATTTTTAATTTATTGTTTTAAAAAAAGTTAATATAAGTTGCAAGTTTTTGTCATAATCAAACAAAAAAGTAATATCGTCCATTGAACAGCGTGCAATAATTGCTCGTAAAGTATTATGTAACTTTTATGTTCTAATTAATAATTTATTTATTTATGATAATTAGGAATGAATAAAATTAAAGCGATAGTAAATAGATTTAAAAAATATTAATATAAGCTTCAAAAGTTTGTAAAACCAAACAAAAAAATTAATATTCAAAAACAGCGCACAATAAGCACTCCTAAAAAAAGATTTTATAATTTAAAAAATGTAAAAAAAAAACTTTGTAAAAATAAATAGAAAAAATAAAAATTTGTTTTTAATTATTTCTTCAAATTTATTACCTTAAACGTTTGAACTGCGATTGATTATATTTATATTTGAAAATATTTCAGTTATCGTTGTCATTATTAATTCGTCATGTGAAACTTAAATATCCAGTAACAAATTATTTTGCCTGTGTTGCAAAATAATTTGTTACTGGATATTTAAGTTTCACATGACGAATTTATAATGACAACGATAACTGAAATAATAATTATAATGTAATTCGCAAAAAATTTTAATAAATATAGAAAATAAGTCAGAAAAACTCTGAATAATTCTTTTGACATTTTTATGAAATACTTTTTTTAAGTATTAAAAACTCTTACTAATTCTTTTGACATTTTTATAAAATACTTTTTTTAAGTACTAAAAACTCTTACTAATCCCTTTTTATAGCCTATAAATTTACTATTGAAAGTTTTAAAAAGTCGGAATGATTCTTTTTACAGCCTCAAAAAATTATTCAAAACTTTTTTTAAGTATTAAAAACTCTGAAAAAGTCTTACTAACTCTTTTAGTAAGTTTTATTAACTCTGAATAACTCTTCTGGCAGCGGCCGAAAAGATAGAATAATTCCTACTTTTACGTCTTATTAGATCTTATTCAGAGTTTATAAGACTTTTTCAGAGTTTGTAAGAGAAAGTAAGACTTTAAAAACTCTTATTTAAACTTTGTATGACTTTGTAACAGTTTATTTTTTCCATAAGGGACTACAACGACTCGTACTGTGCGTAAATTTCATTTTCCAAAACGTTTTCTTACATCAAATTTTCATGGGACGTTTTCTAGAAGTGTTATGTTACAAAACATTATTATTGTAAAAATTTAAAATTTTATCTGCGCAACCGCACAAAACATACCCGAGCTGTTATGAATGCGAAGGCGAATGAAATCTTCCTCTTTAATTATCGTACTCCGTCGATTCAACATCTAATCGATCATACGTTCATCTAAAAATAATTGGTTTTAAAATTAAACATGTCGACGAAACAGTAAATTTATATTTGATTCGTGATTAATTGGTCGCGTAAATTGTATTCTAAATTCAAAGAAACGAATGTAATTTAACTATTTGTAAAATGTAAGATCAATAAAGGAAATAATTTTAGAGCAAAATGTTAGTTTATTGAAAATTTGGAACACGTGTGTTGAGCCGCTTTACAGTGGATCAACAGTGGAATAAATTGGAATTATTATCCATTAGGCGGTTATCCTGAAAGATAAATATCCCCTACAATGGAGATCAAAGGTAATTTCAACAATATTCTACCAGTTTTCTAAATTAATCAAGAACTTTTCTTACCTCGCTATAATTTGTTGAAGTTTGAAATAAAATTAATGACAGCTACGAACTTTCGTACGCCATATTCAACACTTTGTTTACTGAGTGAATTTGGATAAAGTCATTGTACCAACTTGAAGAAGTAAAATTTATATGTTTGATGAAGTTCAAAATTCTATTTTATAAGAGTTAAGTTTGGATTTATGTTGTGTCACTGAGAAATGGGCCAAGGATAAACCGACCAAATTTCCACAAATAAATATCAATCATTAATAAGTTTTATCCTGAAAATCAATTACAGCAACGTGAAGATCTTTACTAAGGGCGACATCTATACAGGCGATCAATAATTCCGTTAATCGATTTACCATCGTATTTAGCACGCACATAAAGCATTTCACTTAGCCGTGAAACAAACCTATTATCGATTAATGTAATATTGATCCACACCAAAAGGGGGATTTCACAACGTTAGTGTAATTCATATTAAACTCACAACGTCATCTAGTAGCACACAACATAAATGGTAGCAAAGCTTTGAACTATTTAAAAATAGATATCTACAGGTTAGAAAAAAAAAAAAAAAATTCAAATTATAACCATAAATTTCATAACAAGATTAATTCAAAAAGCGAAGCATTTGGATTAATCTTAAGAATAGAATTAACACGGAATTTCACACTAAATAAAACACAAAAAAAAAATTTCAAACAAATTAATTTATTATTTATAGCGAGTCTGAAAACATTCCAAAGAATTTTTTTCTTTATAAGATCTTTCAACAAAAAAAAAAGAAACATATTCTGCTTTGTTATTTATTATTTACAGACTGAACCAACTTCGTCATCTGCAAGTGGAACCAAGCATTCCGTAGTAGGAGATCAAACATAAATTGAAGTCATCATAATAAATTGGTGGACAGAAATTTTCACGATGCAGCAAACACTTTCGCATCAACAACACACTCGGTGGTCGTCAATCATACAAAGGTAGAATAAACATGTACCATTAAACCGAGAGCACTCTGCACCCAACCTTTAATCCTATTTCCACATTCAGAACCTAACAGACAATTATCGACACGTGACCCAAACCTGACGGACAAAATGGCTATCCATAACAGTTTTTTGCTTGATACACATGAACGCATAATCAGTTAAATCCGGTCGTGCTGACGTTTCATCCTGATATCCACAAGCTTTGTGAGGGAATTCCAAGAACCGACGATGATGACTCTGAAAAATTGAAACAAATTATAAAAATGTTTCAACGAACAATAATTGGATGTACAAGTATTTCAATGGAAAGTTTTTAAAGGAATATACCCCAATCCGAACCGTATCACAAATCACCACCTACAAGGCCTAAAATTTCACAAAATTTTACAAATTTCGACGATTATTACGACCAAATGATGACACAATAAAACATTTCAACATTCAGAAGAAACACTTAAACGAGTGAAAGAAAATGGTTTGACAGCAGACCCAATAAATACAAAATACAAAATTTCATATACAAGAGAAAAAAAAAAAAAAAAAAAAAAAAAAAAAATTTATTATCAACATCTGAAAACAAATCCATATATGAAAAAGAAACGTTAAAATTAATTCACTCAATACAAATTCGATAATATTTGTTGGTACACCTCCACGAAAATTCTAAAGGCTCAGCTAAACTGGAACGTTGGAAATTGAACTTATCACAACATAAGTTCATGGTTGAATACATTCCGGATGCAAATAACAACATCGACGATGCTATTCACATCTTTGCAAAATGGAAAATCGAACCATCCACAAACTGAATCACTATAAACTACCATTCCAAGAAAATTTACCAGACGATACCCTACTATTCTTACGGATACTTATGAAAATTCCCAAACGTTTCGCGTGGTACAAGCACTGGATGGAGTACGTAAATACATCACTGCTCGTTTAAAACACGACAACCTGATGAAAATTTTACAAATTCAAGCCGGGCTTCTCCGTAAACTAGTGAGAAAAACATAAGGAAAGAAGATTGGAGGAATATGTATCGCGACGTGGTATATTACGTAAAATCTTGCAATCTGTCAGAAACGCAAATCATCGCCATCACAACGACGTCCAAGTGGAAACACACTATATGGCCTGAAAAGTTCCAAAAGAGTCCACCATCAACCGATTCTTGGATGAATCCTTAAAAATGACGTAGAGACTACTTTAATAAAACCGGGCGTAAACATGTGTATAAAGTAAACGACTGGGTACAACTAAAGAAACATCAAATAGCCATGGACAATATTTAAGACCATTCAAAAAAAAAAAAAAAAAAAAAAAAAAAAAAGGGCATACGTACACCTCCCGAACAGTGACCTCCTATCCTTCTGATTCCCCCCCCCCCCGAGGGGCCAGTTGTCTGGACCCCATAACAATCCCACACAGATTGTTTCCTCGGTGGTGTAGTGGTCAGCAACTCCTCGTACATGCAAGAGTGTAACACCCCAATCTTCTGGAAGAAGGGTGGAAATATGTTATGTTACAAAACATTATTATTGTAAAAATTTAAAATTTTATCTGCGCAACCGCACAAAACATACCCGAGCTGTTATGGATGCGAAGGCGAATGAAATCTTCCTCTTTAATTATCGTACTCCGTCGATTCAACATCTAATCGATCATACGTTCATCTAAAAATAATTGGTTTTAAAATTAAACATGTCGACGAAACAGTAAATTTATATTTGATTCGTGATTAATTGGTCGCGTAAATTGTATTCTAAATTCAAAGAAACGAATGTAATTTAACTATTTGTAAAATGTAAGATCAATAAAGGAAATAATTTTAGAGCAAAATGTTAGTTTATTGAAAATTTGGAACACGTGTGTTGAGCCGCTTTACAGTGGATCAACAGTGGAATAAATTGGAATTATTATCCATTAGGCGGTTATCCTGAAAGATAAATATCCCCTACAATGGAGATCAAAGGTAATTTCAACAATATTCTACCAGTTTTCTAAATTAATCAAGAACTTTTCTTACCTCGCTATAATTTGTTGAAGTTTGAAATAAAATTAATGACAGCTACGAACTTTCGTACGCCATATTCAACACTTTGTTTACTGAGTGAATTTGGATAAAGTCATTGTACCAACTTGAAGAAGTAAAATTTATATGTTTGATGAAGTTCAAAATTCTATTTTATAAGAGTTAAGTTTGGATTTATGTTGTGTCACTGAGAAATGGGCCAAGGATAAACCGACCAAATTTCCACAAATAAATATCAATCATTAATAAGTTTTATCCTGAAAATCAATTACAGCAACGTGAAGATCTTTACTAAGGGCGACATCTATACAGGCGATCAATAATTCCGTTAATCGATTTACCATCGTATTTAGCACGCACATAAAGCATTTCACTTAGCCGTGAAACAAACCTATTATCGATTAATGTAATATTGATCCACACCAAAAGGGGGATTTCACAACGTTAGTGTAATTCATATTAAACTCACAACGTCATCTAGTAGCACACAACAGAAGGGGAGTACTGTGGTGCCCTTGGTGAACCCTGATTTTAATATTCAATTTTGTGTGATTAGACAACCCTGATATTTAGTACACAATTAAAACATTTATTGGCGCCACAATGCAGGCATATAACAAAACAGCGAATCTTATTGGTTGTAGAGTAATCGGGTCAAGTTTACTCAGCTTCGCAAAAAAAGACGAAAGCTGACCGCCAAGAATGAAGACATTTGAAAGAAGAAGAAACAAAAAGAAGCATTAACAACGAATTCTACAATAAGCACACATTACAAAAAATCATCTAACAATATCTTTACAATCGAATATTTATATTTGGTATTTCATCTTATTTATTTATGCTATTTATATTTATTATATGTAGTGGAAATTAGAATAAAAATTATTTTAAATATTTAATTAAATATACAATTTATTTAAATAATCATTCACCATCCATGAATATGAAAATCATGAATATGAATATGAAAATCTATCTCCAGCGTGAATCCTTTGATGCTTAGTAAAATTCGGGTGTTTTGTGAACATAGATAAAATAATAGTAGAGATGGACTATATAGTATTAAAATGTTAAGAAACCAATGCAGCCGTTTTATGTGGTATGGTGGGTAGGAAACGAAGTAAGAACGAACGTATGGTAGGGAAAGCATGACGTATTATTTTTTACAGGAAAGTACTCATAGTAATTTTAGATTAAATTATTTAGTACAATTAAAAATATAAATTTTGTGAGTGAACTGTTAAGGAATAATTGAAGAATTTAAGGGATATCTTTTAAAAAATAATAAAATTTATACAATTTTTTTATATATTTTTATTTTCCTTGAAAAATAATTATTTTATTTAATGAATGAGCGTTGAGCAAGCGACGACCTTTTGTAGATAAATATAAATATGTTTCTTCCAAGTGTAGTGAACAAATCACACTATTTTTTGTTGGTATCCAACTATCGGCGTTCATAGTTTTTGCAACCCATACACGTTTTACCCGAAGATCACGTGGAAATCTACAAAAAAATATATTATTTATTAGATACTATCACATTATTTAAAATGTTATGCCCATTATATAACGATTAAACTGTCTCTAGTGAACATTTTTTAAATTTACTGTGAATTCGTGTGAATATATTAATTATTTTTTGGAAGGATTTTTGCATTTTATATTTAACATACAAGTTTAACAGATTTTTCATGACATAATTCCGACAAATATTATTATGAAATGAAAAACTTTTACATTTTACAAAACAACCCAAAAGCCAAAAAATTACTTTGATTCTCTATCCCGTAAAAAATAACTTAATTTTCTTATAATAAATCTTATTTCAAAGTCATCAGTAATAAAAATTTTAAGATATAAACATGAAAATAATAAAACATAATTTTAAAAAAAGTTCGATAATCCGTACCTGGTAAATTGACACATAATGACAGTGTTTTATATATTAACAAATATGGCGGATCAAAAAATGGTAAAAATATTTTTGTACTTACTTATGGCAAATTACACCATCAATTTTATTTTTCGAGTTTACACCCTTATTATTACAAGATTTCACACTGCACGAAACCATTTTATAACAAAAAAATTACAATTTGAAACACGAAATATGTAAATTCACTTGAGATGTTCACTGGTCAGTGGTCGATTGTATACTAATATTCAGTGACACTATTCATCATCTTTTGTCGTCTTCACGGAAACATATACTTGTTGCCTATGTTCCATCCATAGATAAAATAATAGTAGAGATGAACTATACAGATGCTATACAGTATTAAAATGTTAAGAAACCAATGAAGCCGTCTTATGCGCTTTGGTGCGGTAGAAAACGAAGTAAGAATCTATGGTAAGGAAAGCATGACGTATTATTTTGTACAGCGAAGTACTCAGAGTAATTTTAGATTAAATTATTTAGTTCAATTAAAAATATAAATTTTGTGAGTGAACTGTTAAGGAATAATTGAAGAATTTAAGGGATATCTTTTAAAAAATAATAAAATTTATACATTTTTTTAAATATTTTTATTTTTCTTGAAAAATAATTATTTTATTTAATGCATGAGCGTTGAGCAAACGGCAACATTTTGTAGATAAGTAAAAATATTTTTCTTCAAAGTGTAGTGAACAAATCACACTACTTTTTGTTGGTATCCAACTATCGGCGTTCATAGTTTTTGCAACCCACACCCTTTTTTTCCGAAGATCACGTGGAAATCTACAAAAAAAAAATGTATTTATTAGATACTATCACATTATTTAAATTGTTATGCCCATGATAAAATTTACAATTATCATATTACTTATGCTATATGAAAACGATAACGATTAAACTGTCTCTAGTTAACATTTTTTAAATTTATTGTGAATTCGTATTAATATATTAATAATTTTTTGGAAGGATTTGTGTATTTTATATTTAACATACAAGTTAAACAGATTTTTCATGACATAGTTTCGACAAATATAAATATATTATTATGAAATGAAAAACTTTAACATTTTCCAAAACAACCAAAAAGCCAAAAAAATAACTTGATTCTCTATCCCGTAAAATATTCTTTTATTTTCTTATAATAAATCTTATATCAAAGTTGTCAGTTATAAAAATTTTAAGAAATAAACATGAAAATAATAAAACAAAATTTTAAAAAAAGTTCGATAATCCGTACCTGGTAAACTGACAAATAATGACAGTATATTATATATTAACGAATATGGCGGATAAAAAAATGGTAAAAATATTTTTGTACTTACTTTTTGTAAATTACTTATTTTTCGAGTTTACACCCTAAATATTACAAGATTTCACACTGCACGAAACCATTTTATAACAAAAAATTACAATTTTAAACACGAAATATGTAAATTTACTTGAGATGTTCACTGGTCAGTGGTCGATTGAAATTGAATACAGTGGCAATATTCATCGTCTTTGGTCGGCTACACGGAAACGTATACTCGTTGCCTATGTGCCATCTATACTATTACAATATCTTTGGTTCCATCTATACTATTACAATATGTTTGGTTCCATCTATACTATTACAATATCTTTGTTTGTGAATGTTTTCGCACATAAATTACACGAATATGAATGAATTTGTTCTTCTTCGAATGTTGCTGAGTGAAATGATTCACATTGAATATTTTCGGCGTCGATTAGATGTAAATTTATATTGGTATCTTGTTCACATGAGTAAGATTCTTCAAATATTTCATCTTTAATTATATTGTTAGGCCCTGGACAGCGTTATCCTTAAAAACGTGGTTCTATCACACTAAATCATTCATATCATTATTAAGTAATCATTTTATTAACAACCTAATTTTAAATATTGTAATATCGTAATAATTGAATTGAGGTCTAATTTATATTAGCAGAATGGTTCTAATTATATTTACTTGTCAGCAAAATTAACATTTAATATTTTAATTTTTACGTCAAAATATTTAATATTTTGACCTACAAATTTTGTATTTAAGACATTGGAAATTGATTAGAATCATACAGTGATTATACAAACTTAAACAACATCTATGCAGTGATTATACAACTTGAAGTAACATCGTAAAAGAATGCAGTAAATATTTAACCTTGATGATCAAGCTAAATTGAAATCAACAAAATATTTATAATCAAATACAACAGTATTATTAGTGAAATTAAATATTCGTTTTAAGAGAAATCAAAAGTGTTGGTTATTATCCTACAAGGATTTTCCTGATTAATCCTTCACAATAAACAATCAGGTGGTGGCAGCATCTTCCCTGGACCATACCAAAAGAGTAATATAACAATATACTCTGAATGCATTTGTTCATGTTTAACATTTTCTTCTTAATTGGTAGATTTTCATTACTATGTTCATCTTGAATTGTTACCTCGGTTTTGATATTTTTCAATTTTTATGTCTCCGTCAACATTTGACATGTTAGTATTTATGTCAATAAATAAAAATTTATCCATTAATAATATTATTATTGATACTATTTGTACGCAAATTATACTTTTTAATTTTTATAAAATTATTGACATTACAGTGATGACAACTAGTTTCGAGGCATAAAAACGTCATGTCAGATTTCACAGACTTAATATACCTAAACTAGACTATCATTGGTTGTAGCAACTACAAGTTTACGTCTTAAAATTATAGTTTCCAGTGAAAGAAACAGTGTACTCAGGTACTCAGCTCACATATGTATATTTGATTGAAGTAGACATTTAGCTAATTTAATAAATAATAAAATATGATAAATAATAGCTCATTTTATTTCTATAAAATGGATTTCCACAAATTGAATCTCGAAATTATATATACATTGTGTTTTTGTTAATGCCGAAGACAAATGTTAATCTTATTATTATACACGCGAGTTAATGAAAAATGTTATTGTAGTTTTATTCAATTTAAAAAATATAAAATACTGGAAAATTCGGTTTGTTTTTTATTAGAAAATAATTTTACAATGCACAACTAAATCTCAACCGCCATATCCAATATCTTTTCCCAATTTGGCTTATTTATTTCTTTTTCCTCTACACTCTACAGCTAAACATTTATAATGGGCTTTATGTTTATGCACAGCTTGCTGCATCCATTATTTATTTTATTAAAAATATTTCCCAAAATCCCAGCCATTATATTTTATTAATAATATTTAATCAAACTACAGTTATATCTTAATTAAATACTAATAATAGTACAATTGAACTAAATATCTAGAAGAAAAAAATTAATATATCAAATTTTCCACAGTTGTTTATTAGGGTGTAAGCATTTCGTAAAAAATAGTCGACATCTCAGGGGCGTACCTAAATACCTTTTTTGCGGGGTAGTTGGGATTTTAATCAGTTTTTTTAGAAATTACAGAAGAACTATATATCAAATAAAAAAAATTCAATTAAAAGTTTTAGCCGAAGTATTTGTGCACATTTTCGTTTTTTTTTTCGACTTTTTAGCTTCAAACTTGACAGAGATATACGCCTTTCAAAATGGAATTTTTTTGCTCACTCAATCAAATGAAAAACTTCCAATCTTGTAAAACGTTTGAGATAGAGCAAAAGTTGTAATGTAAAAATTATTCTTTATAAAAAATTAACAACTTTTATTTGAATCATTATTTCGTAAATATCACTGTTTACCCGCGAGGGAGCAGCTTAGGAAAAAACTTTGATGTCCATTTTCTCCACAACTATTAAAAAAAAGTGTGTTGATCTTTTTCAGGTTAATTTCAACTAGTGGTTTTCTAGAAAAAACAAAAAGAAATTTTTGAAAGTATTTTGAAGACGCCCTCACGTATAAAAAGGGATGTTTAGGAAAAAAATGTTTGAAACAAAAGTTTTGTATAAGAAATAACTTTTATATTTAAACTTTTGTTCTATCTCTAACGGTTTACAAGATGGTTTATTTTCATTTGATCGAATGAGCAAAAATTTCTAGAAAATACTCTCAAAAATTTTCGCAAGTATTTATGGAATTTTTTTGTTTTTCTAGAATGTTTCACAAAACTACTAGAAAAAATCAACACAACACACTTCTATTTTATAGTTTTGGAGAAAATGGACACCAAAGTTTTTTCTTAAGTTGCACCCTCACGGGTAAACAATGATATTTACGAAGGAATAACTTTTACATTTAAACTTTTGATGTCTAACTGTTTACAAGATGGTATACATGAGCAACAAAATTTCATTTTAAAATTGGCAGTTTTTTGTAATTTGTGAAGCACTTATTAATACCCCCAACTACACCCCAAAAAAGGGGATTAGGTACACCTCTGAGAGGTCGCCTTTTTTTACAACCTAATAAACAAATGTGGAAAATTTGAAGATGCATTAATTTTTTTATTTTAATTTTAAAGTAAATTTTTATCCAAAATGTATCAACAGATTTAGAGAACTGCATAAACAGATATGGAAAAACTTGTAAACCGCGATGTTACGAGAACTGTTCATTATTTCAAAATTGATGCAAAATACCTAAATACCTCTCACCGTTACATTTATATACAGATTTAAATACTGTTAGAAAGCATATTAGAATCATTTAAGAAAAAATTTAACTTGGCAGGAGGGAAAAAATAGTTTTTTTAGCTCCTATGGCCGAGATGGCAGCGTTTTTCCGATTAAAAAAATGCCCATGAATAGAAGATTTTGAGTTTTATGACCTTTTCGTATTCCGGAAAGAAATGTTCACATGACCACAGTAGCCGAAACCATTATTGGTAATTTTTAGGCACTTGGGTACGTTGTTGAAACATAGCCAAACGAAAGAACCACTGAAAATATTTTTTGTCGACCTAAAAAAAATCCCAAAACGAGACCGAACTAAATACACCCAATGTCGGAGGAACCAGCGATTTGGCCACAACTAAAACCGCTATGGAAGGATGTCTAAAGTTTTCTGGTAACCGTCCCACCAGCGAATGTCCCAAGAAAACCTCAAATAAACCGGTTAACTTTGTTAATGCGGTGATGATTACCACCCGGCTACTTCAAAGGTTGTCAGGTCAGAAAAACAGAAAAAAATGTTGTTATACAGGTTGTCAGGTCAACAAAAAATTGTAAAAAACAGATAGCCTGCGTTAAGAAAATGCCAGATTAACACACCCATCACAATTTCCCGGGCAACTACACCGAATTTCACCCGGGAAAACTTCTCTGATGCCCAAGCAGTCAAAAAAGATAATCAAAATAACTAAAAGCCAACAGTTGAAGAACCCCGCTTCATTTGCAATTAAGAATAAAATCTTGTAACTATGAAAAAATCGTTTCTTCTCACAAAACGCTAGCATCTAAACTCAGAAAAGCGTAGATTAAAAATCTGGCGGTAAACAAAATTTTCAAGTGACAAAAATACCTTCAGCAGAACTGCACAAAACTTAAAACGTGTGATAGAAAAATTTAACGAAAAAAATTACATTCAAGGCTATCTAGAAAACCTATGCCCCATAAAAGAGACATATTACTCATTTTGGAAAGCTACAAAACGTTGCAATCAATCGCAACAACATCTTCCACCCCCTAGGATCAAAGATCATTTGTGGGCAAGGTGCAATAAAAAAGGGGCTGATTTTTTTGCTTAAGAGTTGAAAGAAACTTTTTCCAATTCACTAGACCAAAAAATTGAACAATTCTTGAGCGCTGTTTTACAATTACCCCATCAATCGAGGCTTTTTCTTTTAAAAAAATAAGAGTGGTAATTAAGGTAGTTCCTCCGCGACCGTCCAGTCAAAAAGTTTTGGACTAATACTATCATTCAGTGCATTAACTGTGCTATGACTATTATACATATACCATATATTATTTTCACAAGACTGTAGTTCCTCACTACTGTTTCTAGTATACATATAAACACACACACTATGACATATGCCTTTAACATTAGTCTTCATATCTTTTCCACAAAAATCATCGCTAAAACGAGTTATTTATTTAAGTTTTTTATCGAAACTATATGGTAAATAATTTTTATTTTTATTTATATATTTTCTAAATATAGTATTCTACATTATATTAGTTTTTCATAGAGATGGTGGACGTCATTCATTGGTAAATAAATATAATATTTGTAAATTTGTGTATTTTTATACACTTCTCCCATGTACACGTACAAATTGCGTCACTTTTAATTGCTAATATCTCATGTATGGCATGGTAAATCATCTTCTAATTTTAACAGCAAGTGTATTATGAATTAAATATTTTATATTCTGAGTTTTGAGAAATTCTTGGAATATCACTTTCGTGTAGGTACTACCTTAAAACATTAAACCCGAAAAAATCACCAGGTTTCGATCTCATAACAACTAGAATTTTAAATAAGCCAAAAAGTGGGATTATCATAATTCGCAATATTTTTAAAGCGATTTTGAGAGTGGGCTATTTTCCATGTCTTTCTAAAATATCACAAATAATTCTAATTCCAAAAAGAGGAGCCAATCAAGGGAATCAAATTATATTTACTTATCAGTTTATAACCAATACTAGCTAAACTCTTAAATTAAAGATTATACTTAAGGAGTCGCAGATCACACCAGACCCCCAAGTTGCTTTACCAACAGCTTTAAAGAAAAAAATGTTGTTATACAGATTCATTTCTTGACGCCAACAGATCAATATTAAAGCAACAGATCTCTAGTATACATCACTGATTTTAGAAATCATATTTAGAATAACGACTTTTTCTGGTCAAGGTTGAAGAGGAGTTATCTGACTTGTTTTCTATTCAATCTGGTGTACCGTAGGGTTCCTGGGCCCAACTCCCTACTTGATTTATATCTCAAACTTACCAGTTTATGGAAAAATAGCACAGCTACTGTTGCAGGTGATACTCCTATATTATCCATAGATGTGGAGCCAATTATTTAGCTTCTCAAAGGCTACAACATAGTATAAAAAAAGTACAAAACTGGTTACAGAAGCGGTGTATTCAAGTAAATGAACAAAAATCCGTTCAAGTAACATTTACTTCGAGAAGACAAACTTACCCAGCTGTAAAAATGAACAATGTCAGTTTTCCACAGACAAATGAAGTGAAATATTTGGAAATTCACTTAGATAGAAGGCTATCTTGAAGCAATCACATCTGGTCAAAGAGAAAAGAATTGAATTTAAATTTTTTTTACTGATTGTTAGGCCAGATATCAAAGTTATTATTAGGCAATAAAGTGCTTGTGTGTAAAAAAAAATTATGAAACTTGTGTGTACTTATGGGATCCAACTATGGAAAACTGCTACCAACAACAACATCGAAATTCTTCAACGGTTTCATTCAAAAATGTCATAAGCAGTTAGTGAATCTCCGTGATATGTACGTAATGGCGGAATTCACCGTAGTCTCGAAGAGCCCAAAGAGCGTGAAGAAATTGCGCGTTTCAATGACAGTTATTTGAATCGCCTTAAACGGCACCCAAACGTGACCAATCGCTTAGAGTCTAAGCCTTAGTAATTAAAGCGTAAATAGACTAAAGAGACAAAATATACTATAATTATGATTTAGATTTACGCAAATAGTTTCGACAATGACATTGCGATTGTGTTTCTTTCGAGTGTATGTATATTCGATAGATACAACTTTGCTTTGTAAACAAATATTACCTGAGCAAAGCTTATTGTTTGAACTCCATTATTGCGGATTAAAACTTTTAAAAAGTGCCCCTTTTGATTTTTGTTTCGTTTTTAGCTTTTAGCAGTTTTCTTATCTTTTTTTTCAATTATTTCTTGAACCTCTTGGATTTGGAAATTTGTAGGCAATCATGTTCAAATAATTTAAACGATTGCATGGTGCAAATTGCATGGTAAGAAAGTATTTTCAAAATTGAAATTGCAGAACTCTTATTACCATATACCTATCTTTAAAAATAATATCGAAAAAACTGCTATAAATACCAGTTTTGGAACTTTTAAATTTCCTAATTAAAAAAAAATTTTCCACAGTCAAATTTTAAACTTATGGTAGAATTTTTTAAAAATTTTGATTTTGTGTTTATATCATGTGACACTGATTTTTAGTGAAACTGATACTCACATCAAAAAAATTTAAAAGCTGTATTCGAGGTTGACAACGAAGCAAAAATTCAATTAAACTCATTGAAATACATTTTTAGCGTTTCAAAAATATATTTTTAGAATTATGAAATCGATTATGAAGGAATTTCTCTGTCTCCTTCTATCTTTGAATCAATTTCAAATTTCTAAATTCCGAAAACTCCTAAATCACTTCAAAATTGTTTGGGGAAGATTAATTATTCTCGGAAACAGTCAATGTGCCAAAATTAATGCATCCACTTTCGAATGCTGAAACTTATTTACTCACAAACTCCGCACCTACAGGACTAAATGTCACTTTACAACAAAGAATTAATAGTACGTATAGAAACCTTTATCGTTCGCATCAAGAAAAATTACTGATACTGAACAAAGGTTTAATCAATGTTTTCAAAAATTACTAGCGATGGTCTTTCGAATAAAAAAATAACATTTTTTTGATTCGAATCGAAATTTTACATTCAGACCAATTTAAATTATTTATCTAATGCTATTAATTTAATGATTTATTCAATTGAAATTTTCATTATTTGAACTTTATAGACGAATATACAATCGATATTCGTCGTAACGAAGAAAATGAAAACTTTTTGCATAATTTTTTACCAAAAATCAATTCAATTTCATTATCTTTAAAAGATGATTCAAATCGATCGTTAAATTTAATTCAAATGATGAACTGAATCCTTCCTTTTTTTGCCTAGGTTTAGTGAGTTCATTATACCCCTTATGGAAAAAAAAACTGTTAATAAGTCTGAATAACAGTTCTTAAAGTTTTACTTTCTCTTAAAAACTCTAAAAAAGTCTTACAATCTCTGAATAATTTTTAACAAGACGTAATAAGTCGGGATAATTCCAAGATTTCGGACTCTGCCAGAAGAGTTATTCAGAGTTACTAAACTTACTAAAAGAGTTAGTCAGACTTTTTCATAGTTTTTAATACTTAAAAAAAGTTTCTTATATTTTTTTTTTTGCGGCTGTAAAAAGAATATTAAGAGTTTTCTGACTTATTAAAACTTTCAATGGAACATTTTTGAGGCTATAAAATGAATTAGTATGACTTTTTAATACTTTACAAAAATTTTTTATAAAAATTTATGCGACTGTAAAAAGAATTATTAAGAGTTTTTCTGATTTACTAAAACTTTCTGTTGAAAATTTGTGCAGCTTGAAAAGAGTTATTTGGAATTTTTTATATTTATTAAAAATTTTTTCGGATTACATTCCCGTCTGCAAAATAATTTGTTACTGGATATTTAAGTTTCACAGTGCGAATTTATAATGCCGACGATAACTGGAATATTTTCAAATATAAATATAATTGTAGTTCAAATGATTAATAATAATAATAATAATTTTATTTGTTTAGGACCAATTACAGGTATACAAATCGTCAGTTTACATTAACTTAACTACAGCAATATTGATAAGTCGTACGGTGCAATTTCAATTAAATATTTTCTCAATTTCATCTTAAATTTATTAAATTTGTTTTCGTTTCTAATATCTTCAGGTAAGTTCTGGAAAAGTTTATGACCTGTATAAACGGGAGTTTTTTCAAAGAAGGATGTTCTATGCGCAAAATCAAATAATGTACTTTTTCGTGTATCATATTCTGTTCTTGCTCTTGATGTACAGAAGTATTGTTTTTCTTTCATATATTTAATCAATTCATATGCATATATTCCATGAGTCGTTAATAAATCATTATTTTGAAATATACTTTTACATGATTCTTTTGAGCCAATATTGAATATGATTCTTAATATCTTTTTTTGTGCAACAAGTACCCTATTTGATTCTACGCTTCTTCCCCATATTAATATACCGTATTTAATGGCAGAAAATACGTGTGCATAATAAAACATGAGCAGCTGTTTGTGTTCTACGTACATTCTTAGAGTTTTGATTTGAAATAAAAATTTATTCAATTTTTTGCAGATTTCATTGACTTGATATGTAAATTTTAAATAACAGTCTATGTTAACACCTAAAAATTTTGTTGATTCACTTGGTTTTAATAATCCACAAGCACTACATATTTCCAAGTTCACATTATAGGGCCTTCTTAACTTGAAATCCACAAGAGTTGTTTTGTCCAGATTAACAATAAGTTGATTATTGTAACACCAAGTTTGAAATTTATTGAGTACCTCATGCGCTAGGCTCTTGGCATCATCAAGGCTGCCCGCTGATATAAGCACTGTAACATCGTCGGCGTACATTATTAACTTGCCAATATTTAAATGCTGCTGCAAATCGTTCACGAAACATATAAAAAGTAAAGGTCCGAGCGTACTTCCCTGTGGGACACCTGTTTCAATCTTTCCAAAACTCGAGTTTTGTCCGTCAATTTCCACAAAAAAAGTTCTGTTTGATAAGTACGATTTTATCAAATCATTACTCACCCCTCGTATTCCCATATTGTATAATTTCTCTAAAAGGAATTTATGATTGACGGTATCAAAAGCCGCGCTTAAGTCAAAGAATAAACCAAGAACCTGTTGACCATTATCTAACGCCCTCGATATATGCTCATAGAATTCAAATGTGGCACTAGTGGTAGAGTAATTGGCTCTAAAGCCATGTTGGGTGCTATTTAATAGGCTATTCGCTTCAAGAAAACTATAAAATCTAGTTGAAATTACTTTTTCGACTACTTTTGAAAAGACCGATAGTAAAGATATTGGCCTATAGTTACACACGTCAGTACGCTCATTTTTTTTATATATAGGTTTTACTCTTGCAATTTTGAGTTTTTCTGGGAAAACCCCTTTTTCTAATATTAGATTGACTATTGGTAGTAATGTGTGAGCGAATGTTAGAGCATTGTTCTTTAGAACTTGCGCAGGAACTTCATCAGCACCTGTGGATTTCTTATTAGGCAGATTCATTAGAATGTTATAAATTTCACTTTCATATGTAGGAGAGAGAAATATGGATTTATGACAGTATAAAGTTACAGCTGTACACCGTGTTGACAAGGTAGGGCCAAAATGTTCGAGGAGCTTCTGTTGAACTGAGTTCAAGAAATAATCCCGAAATGTTTCTAGAATATTCGCCAAATTTTCCACCACCTTGTTATTCTGGATTAGCACAGTTTTATTATTAGTCTTATTGCCCTTATTAAATAATAATTTATTTATTCCATCCCAAATGTCTTTTTGATTACAAACACTCAAATTTATATCTTTAAACAATGCACACTTTTTAGCCTGATCGATGTTAAATTTATGTGCTTTTTTCAATTTTACATATGATGACATGAGTTCACTGCTCGAATTGCGGATTTTAAATAAATCCCTCAATACTTGACCCTCTTCAATAATTTGTTCAGTTACCCAAGACTTCAATTTTTGAGTATTAATTTTTTGATAAGTAACCGGAAAACTGACATTAAAACAATGCTTAAAGTTATCTAAAAAACAGTCAACTTGAGAATTCACATCATCTAATACAGCAGCAGTCCAATTTGATGTATCTGCCAAGTGTTTCATGAATTCGAAATTCATCTGACAGAAATTACGTTTTTTAATATGTATCAAACTATTTTTCTCCTCATTGATTTTGTCAAGCGTAATAATTTGACCTGTATGGTCTGATAGTAATGTGTCCAGAATTTCGGAACTTCGATATTTTAACCTTTTGTTTATTATTGTATAATCAATACCTGTAGCCGAGGCTCCATAAATACGAGTAGCTCCCTTTATAATATTAAAACAATCGTAAGAATCTAATACATCAATTAAGGTAATAAATTTGAAGAAATAATTAATAAATATGAAAAAGTCTTACTAACTCTTTTAGTAAGTTTAATTAACTCTGAATAACTCTTCTGGCAGAGTCCGAAATCTTGGAATTATCCCGACTTATTAGGTCTTATTAAAAATTATTCAGAGATTGTAAGACTTTTTCAGAGTTTTTTAGAGAAAGTAAAACTTTAAGAACTGTTATTCAGACTTATTAACAGTTTCTTTTTTTCATAAGGGACTCCATAACATGATATCATTCAGTGGTTCTGCCCAACTGGTTTCAACATACATCATGTGTCATCACATTGATTTGATGTTTCTTCTGATTTCTGAATACTTCGATTGAGTTCTTCAACATCACCAGATCCTCAACAACACCAATCTTCAGTTGGCCATCAATGAATGTGAATACAAGTGTGAAGAATTTACAAATTCATAAAATTTCAATAATGAAATATACTGAATTTACAGAGAGTATTAGCACACTCAATAAGACGGAAAATTTGAAAAAATGGTGGAACAGCTCCGATTTCAAAAATTTTTTTGTCCGTGATCCTTAGACGTTCATGGACATTTAGCCGCGCTTACCTCGGCATTACTATAAAAACTGAGAAAATTAGGGTAGTTTTCCCATCTCCAAAGCACTCCAAGTAGTAACAGTGGAAAAAAAATTTTTTCATCATCTATAATTTCACCTCGGAAATCGTCTCCCTTTTGTCATTTCTAGGGGTGGTTTTAATAGGGATGGAGCCTTCTTCAGTTGCTATTTGACCTCAAATTCATGATCAGCGACTCCAAAAACCACCGAGACAATTTCTGAGGTGAAATAAACACTTTTCTAAACTTTTTTTATCATTAACACCTCTAGGGTTAGATTTAAAGCGGTTGCAACCGTATTCAGTTGCTTTCATCTTGAATTCATGATTAGCGATCTCAAAAACCCTCGGCAGCTGATTTTCGAGGTGAAATTTTGATTAAAAGAATTTTTTCACTGTTACTACTTGGAGTGCTTTGGGCAGTGCTGGATTTACACTAGGGTCAGTCGGGGCTAGCGCCCAGGGCGGCAAATTTTCTAGGGCGGCAAAATTTGTAAAGTGAGAAAACATTTTCTATAAATATATAATTAACTAATTCTTTTAAATAAACATTGTTTGAAAAAATAAAATTTGATTTTTTTTTTTCTGGAATTGTAAAATATAGTTTTTTTTTGAAGAATTAAAAAAATTTTTTTTTCTCATGTTTATTGAGAACTCTGGACATAAAGCTGAAGATTTGCTAGTTGCTGTATTATCTGTTCTTGAGTTTATTGATCTTGATCTCTCAGATTGTCAAAGTCAGTCATATGATAACGCGAATAATGTATCAGGGATTTATTCGGGCTTTCAGGCAAGAATTCATGAAATTATATCTTGCAGAACATGCTCCTTGTGCTGCTCATTCTATGAATTTAGTTGGAATGCAGTAGAATGCGCCCCAGAAGCTGCTTTATTCTTTCATACAGTACAAACTTTATACAACTTTTTTACTGCATCGACGCATCGCTGGGAAGTCTTACAGTTTCATACTGAAAAAAGAATTGCGTTAAAATCTTTATCTGCAACCAGATAGTCAGCTCGTCAGGTTCTTTTTTCTGCAATTAATTAGTTATTCTAATTCTTAAAAAATAAGATATCAAAACTATTAAAATAAAATTTCAGTCATAGGGCGGCATTTTCTTCAGTGCCCCAGGGCGGCAGAAATTTAAATCCGGCCCTGGCTTTGGGGGTGGGAAAACTACCCTAATTTTCTCAGTTTTCATAGTAATGCCGAGGTTAGTGCGGCTGAATGTTCCTTCTAAGAAGCACGTACAAAAAAAATTTTGAAATCGGAGCTTTTCCACATTTAATGGTATTTTCCGGCTTATTTACTGTGTTATATTTCTTCATTGTAATTAGAAAATGTTTATAATTTTTGATATTTTCAATATCACCATATTTTTCACCGCAAGGCCGGAGTTTTTTTGTATGTGGTTTCCCCCAACTACGAATAATCAATCACATACATTAAAATCAAAATTTTCGTTTTGAGTTTGTTGCGTTCATTCAAAGAAAAATACCTAGAATCGAAAATTCGTAATATTCTTAGTTCGTTCCCACACATTTTTTTCTGGCCCAAGGTGTTAATGTAACGACATTGCGATTGCGTTTCTATCAAATGTATGCACAGAGTGGGCCAAATTCGATGTTTAATAGGGCATCTCCGTAACTATACGAGATAGAAAAATGGATAGTATTCTCTCGTTCTTTTTTTTTTTGAGCACAAGTTTTATGGGCGTCAACAAAAACTGGCGCACATTTTTTGTTTTCGAGTTTTAAGCAAAATATAGATTTTTTCGACTTTTAAACTTATGTGAATAACGTCGTTGTTTGAAAAGTTAAGAAAATATAACTTTTACATCTTAAAGGCACTTTTTCCTTTAGAATCCAGTGGCGTCATTAAAATTTGAATAAAAAGGTTGAGTTATGACCCAAAGTTACGTCTTTTTAAAATAGGAAAATATTATTAATGGCGAACTTTTTACCAAGCGAAGATAAAAAAATTACAACAATGAGAATGCTGAAGAAACAAATATTGGTGTAATTGCCATGACGGTTGCAAACCCTACAGTTTAGAGCCGCCAGATTGAATCTGAATCTGGTATTCCAAGGCGTCGAGTCTTAAGAATCTTGAAGCCATAGACAAACAATAAACAAATAATATTTTTATTGATTTTTTTTCTATTTTAAGTGTTTGCTAATAGATCTTTCTCAATAAATATGGAGGAATAAAGAAACTTTTTATAATAAAACGTTAAAGATAAATCTAACCTAAATAAAAACTTATTCAGCTATTTACTAAGATATTGAAATATAGTGAAATATACAGATTAAGGAAGTGAAATATTTCCTATGATTAAAATTTGTTTCTAATTATATAGTAAAAGTGTCGAATTAAATAGTGAAAAGTTTTTAAAAAAAAAAACTGCCTTGCATATTATCGTAATACAAAATTCTTAAGAATTTGATAAACCTCTCACAAACAGAAGACTTAAAACAAAAACTACAAAAATTAAAGTATTTGTAACATCGCTTGTGGGGCAATCAGCTGCGTGCTGGACGTAAGATTGTTCCGAGCCTACTAAATTAGGTTCGATATTAGTTTAATACTCATATTTTTATTATTATTTTAATATTCACCATTCTTTATTATTATTATAATTTACAAACTATAAAATAACCCACTCCAGTGAAATTAATAAATCAAATGCGAATAATTTTCCAATTAATGGTACGGTTTCTTTTAATAAATCAGTTAAAAAATAATCAATGAATTTTAATGGATAATTTAATTTAACCTGAGAGTTTTCCATAATTGTGTTTTCTGTGTACGCAAAGTGCTACAAAATGAGATTCGATCGAATTTTAGATGCAATAAAAAAATCAAAAGAAAATGTAAAATTAGAAATAGCGAATTCAGTGGATAAACTGTTAAAGCAAATCCAGCTGTTAAGTTCAACCCAAGCTTCACTTCAAAGTGAAATTCATGAACTAAAACTAAAAAACGAGATCCACAACCAAGAACGTAGACGTAAAAATCTTATTGTATATGGTCTTACTGAAATAGAAATCAATTATCTGGACCTGGAAGCTCGAGTATTCGATTTAATAACTGGAAAATTACAGGTACCCTGTGAACGTTAATCACTCAGTTATTTAAATTTTTTGTATAATAGAAACAATTATATTTAGAGTATAAGTAGTGTAAGATAGATGTCTATTATATACAGATGTTTATTATCATACTATTTTCATACAGAATACGTGATAAATGGACAGTTAAAAGCATGTTAAAATTAATACTTATTTGAGTGTGCTAAGCATATCTATACGTACATACCAATGCTGTATGATGTAGTATACTATTTTTACAAGATTGTACAAATACAAATACCTTAAATGTTGCCAAATAAACTTTTGTTGACCGCAACGTTTTTGATTTATAGCCATTTTCAAAAAATCCAAAAAGAAAATTTTATGCTTGAAATACCGAAGGTGTATTACTCATTAAGATAAGATTCAAATACTTTCCAAAAAAAATAAGACAAAAAAAATTTAATTATAAGTACAGTATTGAATTTTATAGAAAAAGGAGAGAAATTAAATTTATACATTTTTTAATGGCAGGGTAAGCGAAATTAAAGAAATGCATGTCTTTAATTGAAAAAAATACCTATTAATGAAATTATTTGTGAGAAAAGTATTACGTACTAAGACTTAAAATTTGGTTTACACATAAAAACCAAATTCTAAAGTTTTCTTTTTGTTTATCGAAATTTTTTTCGCTAAGCGGTGATACAAAAACTGGTAACGTCATGATATCTTGGTCGCATGTTGTCTGAAAAAAAAGTTAAAAAAAAAAATTTTTTTAATAATATAATCATCTGGCCAAAATAAAACATTGGCGAAACATGTAAAATAAACATCCAATACTTTTAGTCCCCATCTTCCAAATGGTTTTATTCTATAATACATCATAGAAAAAAACACCTTTTTAATCATCACCGTTTTTTTGTGTCAGACAACTTTGGGCCAAAATATTGTGACGGTTCCTGAAAACTAGTTTTTTTTTTATTTTAACGCTATCTATTCAGAAAAATTTCAATACAATAAAAAAAAAAATAATTAAGAATAAATTTTTGTGTGTTTTTGTATGCAAAAAAAAGTTTCAAGTCCTAAGGTTGTACGGTTGACATGAGAAGAAAAACTATAAAAAATAACTTAAGGATGTATGAGCATGACAACAAAGTTTGATTAAAAATTTTTGTATATGGCAGACTTTTACTCAAAAAATATGTGGTTAAAATTTCAGTATAGGTATCCGTGCAAATTTAAAAAAAAAGAAAAAAAAGCCATTGAAAATCGATATAAAATACCTTGGCTGTTATGGAGGAATCTCAAAAACGACATATCTTGAAAGTTTTTGATAATTTTCACTTGGAATAAATTTAAATAAAACTTTTTAATAGAAAGTAAGCATATAAACAATGGTATAGAAAAGAAAAAAACCAAGTGTCTCCGTCTATACAAGAAATGTAAGAGCAGGGTAGATTAAGGGTTAAAATTATTCTTATCTCATTTTCAACTTTGATGATGAATTTTGTTATAACTTTAAGAATATAGACAAAAAATTAGAATAAAATTTTTCGATATGTGCCTTAATTTTCGAAATATCGAAAGCTGAATAATTAAACAAAATTTTCAATTTTCGATATCGAAAAATTTTGTTCTTACTTTTCGTCTTATATCGTCAAATTATAATATAATTTATCAAAATTGAAAATATAAATTTTTTTAAATTGTATCCCCACTACCGTGCTCATTCTTTTGTTTACAAAAGAATACTCACGTATCCCTGATATGTTTAACAAATAATTTGTGTAAAAAATATATTTAAAAAAGTTATCTATAGTTCGTAATAACAATAAATTTGTAAAGTGAAATTTTTTTTAATTCAAGAGATGCATGTCACCCTAATATTTCATAATCAATAAATAAAACGCAACACAATTGTAATTCATACTTTATATTATTCGAGTATAAAATTGCTCATTAACAGATATAAATATTATTGCTTGAAAATGGAGCGTATTTGATCAATAATGCATAACTAGCAATGTAACATGAATGTTCGAACATCAATGCCCATTGTGTGTAACATTTCGCATTCGTTTTGTGTAAAATATCTAGAAAGAGACTGAAATACTTCATTATTTTTAAACGTTAAAAAGAATGATCGTATATGTTCATTTATATTTAAATGTTTTAAAATCGGCAATAGATCCATTAATGACGAATCAATATCTGCATTCACTGCTACATCCGATTCGTCAAACTGAAAATAAAAATGTTTAATAAGTCAAAATGGCATTTGATTTTTTTGTCAATACACACTTATTTATCACAAAAAAAACTTAAAGTGTTGTTTATTAGAGTATCTTAAATAACTTCAGTCATTTAAAACAGATTATTGACCTATCTCTTAAATCACTCGAAGAAGGTGTTTGATGAGTATAATCCATTAAGAAACTTCCCAGAAAAACTTTGATTACAAATACTTTCAAAATTTCTCAAAGTATAAAAAAGTTGCATTTCTGATTTATAGAACGTTCTCTATACAAAAAATTTCTTATCAAAATTTTCGTATTTTTCACCTACACCGAGAATAAGATTTTTAATAATATAATAATTTAATATAAGATTTTTATCTGTTTTTGTACGTCACGTCTTAAAGTTTTTATTAAAATTTGCATTCACATCTTGAAAACAAAACCGGAATGAAATAGCACGGGAATGAAATATAACCCGAGTTAAAGAAGGCTTTATATACTATGTTTATATGAAATATATCAAGGTATACTAAGTTTAGTTTCAAGTTTGCAACGCTTAAAAATATTGATTTGACGAAAAAAAAATTGGGTGTAGGAAAGTTACAATTGAATTTAAATCACTATATGTACAGTTTTCCCTCAAGAGGGAAATTAATTTTATAAAAAAAACGTAATTATATTTGAACATGCCGCGATAACAGCTCGAATATAATCATTGAATACGTCAATTGTTGAACGATTATTGATGAAAAAAATATTTTTGACGTAGCTTTAAGAATCATCTCAAAAAAATTATCACTATCTCTGTAATAAATTTCACTATTTCTAATCTTTGTTGGTGCGTATATATTACTATTTTCATAACTTGGATTGTTTTTACTTCATTGTCAAAAAGTAACATTCGTATCTTTGACAGTACAAAAATAGTGCAAATTTATAAACTGAAACCTATTAATAACAAACCATATATATTTATGGAGATATTTACAAAGATTTTCTGGGCAAAAAACTTCCAAAATTTGTATGTAGTCTATTTGCACTTTCCTTTTAGATTTTACTCTAACACAGCATGTTTACACTTTGTATTTTTTCAGAATCGAATGTAATTGTAGTTAAGAAGCAATATAGAAAAATATAATAAGTATTTTTGGCGCGCGACCTTGGCGACCTCTCCTAGTTTAATTTTTAAATAGTCGTTCAGCGAAAACTAACAAACATATGACATAATAATGTAAACAGTCTATTTTAAATTTTATAATAAATAAATAAATTATTTAGCATATCAGTAAAGATATTAATCAGTGGCTTCATCGAAGTCCAAGAGACATTTTTCGTAAAAAGATTATTTCGAAAGTTACCAAGTTTTGTTTAAAGTTTTCACGTTTCATACGTTCATGAAGAGATCGATAAAAATGACTCTCAAAGGATTTTTCGAACAGTTTTACGAGAAACATCTGGGTCAAAACAGTTCCAAAAATAAAACAAATTCTTATTAAGTGATTTTTGAGATAAGTAAACAATCTTACAATATAATTAACCTAAAAATTGTATGTGGATAAGATTTGACAACAGGGCAAACATTTAATTACAAAACTTCACTGAAAAGAGTAATCTTTATTATTATAACTATTTTCTGTTTTTATACATATAAAAAAAATTAAATATTCAATAAATTTTAGCTGTACGTCAGATCGGTGTAAAAAATTGATAAAAAACTATCAAATCGCCTGTGTTGTGTTGTTAATTTTTACTTGGTGTGTTTTTAATAACAACACTTACGATTTTATCAAAAATTTTACACCGATTTGATCTATCACCTAAAAGTAATTGAATATTTAATTTGTTTTATATACAAAGTCATAAAATAGCTATAGTATAATAAAGATTACTCTTTCCAATGAAGTTTTTCAATTAAATGCTTACCCTGTTGTCAAATCTTATACACATAAAATTTGTAGGTTAATTATATTATAAGATTATTTATTTACCTCAAAAATCATTTAATAAAATTTGATTTATTTTTGGAACTGTTTTGACCAGGTGTTTTTCGTAAAACTGTTCGAAAAATCCTTTGAGAGTCATTTTTATCGATCTCTTCATGAATGATTGAAAACGTGAAAACTTTACACAACTTGGTAACTTTCGAAAAACACTTTTTACGAAAAATGTCTAATTGGACTTCTTGGAAACAACTCATTAATAATTTTACTGACATTCTAAAGAAATTATTTGCCTATTGTATGATTTAAAATAGCCTGTTTACAGTATTATGCCAAATGTTTGTAAGTTTTCGCTGAACCACTATTGTAAAAAATTATGAGACGGCGCAAAGGTCGCACGCCACAAATACTTTAGTAGCGTATACCAACAGTTATTTATCTGAAAAAATTATTTTTCATAATTTATTTCAGAAATTTAAGAAAATTGAATTTAAAATTAACTTACATGTTCTGATGTATCTTGAATTGAACTGTTTTGAGGTAATTGTTTATTTTGTGATTGACTATTTTTATCCTCATTAACATTGAAACTACTTAAGAGCACTTTTAAAATTTTTGCTAAAATTGGCACCCAACGACAACTAACATCATTGCAATCTTCATTATTTTCATTTTCATTTATTGCCATAGTACGTAAAACAAAATTTTCATTTGTAATTCCATATTCAAATAAACGTATTAGTCCCACAATTCTAAAAATAATATCGAAAAAATATAATTCTTTTGTAAACTGCTTACAAATTTAAGTAAGCCATTTTCTCCGCGAAAAATGATCGAAATTAATTTTTTTACTAAACTGACTGCGATATTTTTAAAATTTAGCTTTCAAATTATCATTATTTAAAAATTTAGGGTACGCGATAATACCGAAACACAACACTTTCCAGGTCTAATTACAAAGGGGAATGGACTTTAATTCTCTTTTCAGTAATATTGAGAATATTGAACTCTAGCTAAGAACAAGACAAGTTTTCATTGCATCCGAAAGTTCGGTGAATGTTGGTTTACGTCACAAAATAAATTTCTCCCAAAAAAAAATGTTTACACTTTTATTATGCCTATGACACTTAGGACCATACGGAAAATTTCAAAAATACTGCCATTGTTGTGCAGATAAACTTGATAACGTAGATTGATGAACTCCAAAACTTGTCTAATAGGACACTATATTATATTTCAACATATTATACATTTTAAACATGGTATCATTTTCAATAATTTCAGCGCTAATTATTTATGATAATCAAACACAGTCTCGGTAAAACGAACACTTGATAATCCGAGAAATTCAATTAATCAAACATTTATTCCCCGTATTTTTTCCCACCTCTCCCTACGCTTGTGACAATACAATCACTTAAAAATGTACATGCATTTTTCAGTAATCTGAACAAGTCCAAGATTCCGAAACCTCCTCGTTTTTATTAAGTCCAGATTATCGAGACTCTACTGCAGTCGAAAATTATTTTTTTCGTTAAAAAACGGCATTTAAATCAAAAAATTTCGCATTCTTTACATCTATTTCTTTATTTGCAATTTTTAACATATTTGTGTAAAAAAATTGAGTTATTTAAAAATTTTTGTAAATAACATTTTTTTACAATTTAAGAGATTTAAAAAAGGCAAAGGAAACAAGTCGTTTCTGAAGCCGAAGGTCGCTGCAAGGCCGGAAGCCTTATTAGACGGTATAGAAGCAAAGTAAATGGAAATCAAAATTGAACGGTGCAAGCAAGCGAGAAGTAAATCCAAAGTAAATTAACGGAGCCAAAGTAAAATTGGGCATACGCAAAGGGGAGATTAATGGAGCAATTGCATATTAATTAATTAAATATGGTTATGATTAATTGATTACTTACCCTATTTTGAACTCAAATTCTGTCGTTATACTAGAGTGTGTAAAAACCCATTCAAGTAAAACAAATTCTAAGGCTGCTTCGCCATTTGGTCCTGGTATTGTACTTAAAAAATTAATAATCGCATCTAATTGTGTATAAATTAAATATGCAAATATCGATATTAAACTTTGCATATTTTTATCCGACTCAGTGCATTGCATTTTACTCAAAATTGCCCGTAGTAAAGGCTCCAAACGTGCAAACAAATGTTCACCAGCTTTCACAATTAATATGATTATTAATAAACTAATAAACTTGGCACTGTATTCATGTCCATATGGATCTAACAATTTATTTATTATTTCTATTATGAAATCAATTCCTAATTGCCCTTCTGAATTTCTGTAAACACAAACTTGATGTGCAGCTCCGCTGAATAAAAAATTACTCATACATTCACCACCAGCCTAAAATATAAAAAAAAATATATAAGCCACACACATAAATACGCGTGAAAAAATCAATCAGGTAAAATCAGAAATCTACTAATTTTGTTCCAAAAAAATTCCTCAGATTTACGCTTTAAGAATCTGAATTCAAAATATATAAATAAATTAATTGTAGGAAATTATTTCAAATTTAAATGAGTAGCTGGCTTTGGATCACCTTATATAAGCGAACATGAAATTCAAAACGTTGACACACAAGGACTAATCGTCTAACTAGTCTACATTCTATGGCACAAAACTTGGTACCGATATAATTATCAAAAAATCAAGGTAGGTTCAGGTATCTATATCTCTGCGAACCGCTTTGACGGAAAATAATCCGATCTAGAGAACAGCTCATTTGAAAGCATGCGATTTAAACTTTTTAAAAATCTAACTCAAAAATTTATATCATCCCCTAATATTTTGCGCTGAGAATATAAATGGTAAGGCAATTTGTTAAGATATTGATATTGATGTTTAAAATAGAACGAATGCCCAACTGATCAAGAAGTTTAAAAATTTTAATGACATTCATAAGGACTACTAGAATTATTTTAAGAATTATGGTCCTTAAAATTACCCACAAAATGAAATATTTTGTTTTTTCTCTAGTACCAAAAATAACGGAAGTATACCTGAAACCCAAAGATACACCTTAAATTAACAAACAAAATATCATTTTATCAAAAGTCAATGAAACACATAAAAAACATTTACAATAGAAATAAAGAATAAAATTTTTACTCCGTTATTTTTATAAAAAGCACTAGAGAAAAAAACCAAAACAAAATTTTAGTAACTATAATTTTTTTAAATTTATAGTTTTCATTTAAATCGGTTGAGTAGTTTAGGCGAGATTGCATAAGACAGACAGAGTTATTTTCGCATTTTTAATATTATTAAGGATTTCTATTTAACAGTTTTCGAAATACAGTGCAACCTTAATATAACGTACCTCAATATTACGAATTCCTCGATTTAACAAATTTTTCGTAATCCCTTTGAATTGCCCCTAAGAGTCAATGTAAAATAAACCTTTACATTACGAACATTTTTTGAGAACAATCTCTTTATAACGAATTTTCAACTATCCAAAAAAAGTGCAATAATTTTAAACTATCAAAAATGTGCAAAAATATCTCTAATTAACGAATTTTGTCAACCCAAAACCTTTATATAACACGAAACATAATTAATTACCTCTTTATAACAAATTTTAGACCAACCTAACCTCAATATAACAAGCCTCAGTTTAACAAATTACTTGATATAACGAATACTTTCTTGTTCCCTACCAATTTGTTATATCGAGGTTGCACTGTAATATTTTCAATAAAATATTTTTAATGATTTACAGGGTCATGAAATTAAATATTTTTGAAAGACTAAGAAAATCCGTAATTGAAAAGCTCAAAAAAACATATATATCTTCGAAAATCTCCTCCATATATACATCTGAGAGTCTGAGGTCAAACAAACAAAACCGTAGAGCAATGATTTTTTATAAAATCACAAACTAGATAATGGCTAATAAAAAAAAAAATAAAAATAAGTGATAAACAATTAATTAACAACTTTAACACAACTTTAAGACGCGTTAAAGGTCAAATATGACCTTAGAGATTAAATATTAGCTACACCGCAATAAAAAATTCCGCAAACTAGCAGAAAAACTTAACTTAACTTTAACAATGTATAAATAAAATGATCGGTATATTTCCTAATTTTATCCAGTTAAAACAAACATACAAAGCAGAGCAGCTATTAAATTAATAGTAGCTGCCAAGCAAAAAGTGACTTAAGTCACTTAATGCTAAACGAAGTAAATTGGAATTGAAAAAATATAAGTTGCACTTAAAGATGACAGAATATTTTAAATAATTTCGAATTTGAAATTAAGAAATTGCAGAGTTTCATGATTTATATTGGTTTTTGGTCTGTTATGTTATAATTTTTAATTTTGTTTTTTAAAGGATTTTATTATTTTTAGTTGTCAATGAGTAACATACGCTACATACGCTATTTATAGCTAATGCATACTGATGATGACTACTTGGTAGTCGAAATAAAAATTGGTCTACGAAATTGGGACGAAAATCGAAATTTATTTAGAAAAACCTTTATTTTCCTGGGTTATAATCACAGGAAACTGAGCTATCGAGATCAATCTCAAACAAGTGAAAACAAATAACTGACTGAGTTAATTGTTGACATACTCCGTATAGAAAGTGTTGAATGTCAGCGCTTGCATTATTTTTTTTCAATAAGAAGAGCCTTTCAGCCACCACATATTTGATTTTCGAATATTTGGAAAGTAATTTCTAGAATTTCTTATTGTTTTTCGATAATGTTTCACAAGACCACAAGTTGAAGCTACTTGCAAATTTACAACAACCTATCTTTAATAGTTTTGCAGAAAATGGATACGGAATAGTACAGTTTTGTCCAAATTTGTGCCCTCACGGCTAAACAGTGGTGTTGAAAAAATATTTCAAACAAAAGTTGTTTATTTTTTTATGTGGAACATTTTTTGCAGTCAATCTTTTATTTTATCTCTAACGGTTTATAAGATGGTTCCTACGGGCCCAAGACCTTGACCTATGTTGCTCATATACGAGCTCAACCTCACTTTTTACGTCTTAAGCACGCTACAAAAGCTTGAACTCTCTTTTCGTTTTTGAGTTATCATATTCACAAACGGGCAGACAGACAGACAATCGGAATGGACTCTGGCTGATTTTATGAATACCTATTTTCTTTTCGTTTTTAGCTATCTTGATCACAGAAAGACGGATGGACAAACGTAAATGAATTAATTAGGTTTTTTTAAGGACACCAATACCAAAATTTTGTTAATAGTATCAATTAATTGTTGAAATACCATGTATAGGCAGTGTTGATAACTCTGTCACATTTCACATACATATCTGACATATTTAACTGATATTCTCATATAATGCGCAAGTGTTGATGCGCAATCGTTTGTTTTTTTGACGTCACGTAAATAACAAAAGATATTCACTTTGATATTCCTATATTAATACATACTATAAAATTTGCACCTAATTAACTCCCTCGTGGGTAAACAGTGATGTTTACAAAAAAATATTTCAAACAAAAGTTTTTTATTTTTTTATAAGGAACATTTTTATTTATTTACATTTACATTTAAACTTTTGTTCTATCTCTAACGGTTTACAAGATGGGTCCTACGGACCCAAGACCCAATTGACCTATGATGCTCATTTACGAACTTGACCTGACTTTTTACGTCCTGAGTACGCTGTAAAAATTTCAGATCGATATCTTTTTTCGTTTTTGAGTTATCGTGTCCACAGACGGACGGACGGACGGACAACCGGAAATGGATTAATTAGGTGATTCTATGAACACCTATACCAAAATTTTGTTCGTAGCATCAATATTTTTAAGCGTTACAAACTTGGGACGAAATTTAATATACTATGTATATTTCATATATACATGGTATAAAAATAGGGGATTGCAAATGACAAGTAACTACTTGCAGGGAAAGCGATGAGGAAGAAGAAATGTGAGAATCTGTTCTGTGGATGTCCGAGAATGGAAAGTCAACGTTCTATTTAGCACGTTTTTTTAAATAGCATGAGAGAGGTTTCTTATTAAATAGAAACACTTCCAAACGAAGGTGGAGAGGTTTTTTTTATACAGTATGACAAAAGGTTCAAAAGCCTCAGAGGCAACTATGCTAGCTAAGCTTTAATCTAGCTTAACCTAACGAGGGTAATTTACCAATTTTTTAATTTTAAAAGATTACTACGGGATCGATTTACATTCAAGTTGTTCAATTTATTGTGTACTTACTTGTAAAACGTGAAAGTCTGATGAATTTAAAATGACATGAACGGCAGCTGGAAACAATGTTCCTAAAAATCGATCATTTAAATTTCCTTGTTGATTACGAACAATAATTCCTAACGTTTCCAAGGCAACAATATGGACACCAGATGTAGCAACACTAACTGGTGAATTCAAAACACTTAACAACGTTGGAGCAAATATTTCTTGTAATTGAGGTAGAACGTTTGGTATTTTAATTAAGGAGCGAATTAAACCGATCATTAGAGCCGTTATAATTGGATCATCGTTATATTTAAAAAAAATACTAATTGCAAAAGGAACAATCAATTCCATTGAGGCAGCTGTGAATGAATCATTGACCTGGAATCCAAAAATTTAAACTAAATACAAATTGAATTTTTTTTTTTTTTTATGTACATTTTTTCAATGTCGATAATAATTATACAATTAAAAATGCATCCATAATTAATATTTTCAATTTTTATATTTATTTTAAAATATTTTTCAAAATATAAATAAAAAACAAGTGAAAACAAACAATTGACTGAGTTAATTGTTGAAATGCCATGTAAAGACAATGTTGATCACGCAATCGTTTGTTCTCTTATGTCATGTAGGTAAAGAAAGATAGACACTCTTAGAAAGCCACATATACATACATGTCACACATACATAGCTGATATTGCCATACAAAACATGTTATATAATTTGCGCCCTAACGGGTGTTTAAACAGTGATGTTTACGCAAAAATGTTTCAAACAAAAGTTTTGTTCTTTCTTTTAAATTTTTGTTCTATCTCTAACGGTTTACAAGATGGGTCATACGGACCCAAGACCCAATTGACCTATGCTGCGCATTTACGAAATCAACCTTACTTTTTACGAGTTGAGTACGCTATAAAAATTTCAACTTGGTATCTTTTTATGTTTTGAGTTATTGTGTTTACGGACGGGCGGAAATGGATTTTAAGTAGACGTATACCAAAATTTTGCTATTAGCATCAATATTTGAAAGAGTTACAAGCTTGGCACTAAACTTACAGTTGCTTCGATGCGAAGTCTAATTTTGATTAAAATTTTATCAACAAAATTTGAATATGGAGGATTTCCATGTATTCAAGTAAAGGAAGATTTCTTTATTATTTGTTTGTAATAAAAAAAAAAAATAAGTTTCTTCAAAATTTCAAATTTTTCCAATTTTATTTTCTATAAAACAAAAAAAAAATTTCCCATTTGAAGTTATGCCAAAAAATGGTGAGCAGTTATACATTTTTTTTTAAATCTACAACTTTCCTATTAAACTTCTTTCTCTAAAATCAATCCTTTAGCCACAAATTGCTAAAAACCGCTTTGATCCTTTTTCACCCCCTTCCGGCTAAATTCAGTTGTTTTAAATATTTTTCTCGAGTTACGCATATTTTTGTCTACATGAAAAACAGGTCCGGCCTTGCAACGAATTTTATCAAAAATAATTAATTTTATAAGAATTTATCCTGAACTATTTCAGGATCAATCTTTAAAATGGGAAATTACAAATGAAAACTTTTGCAGCGAATACAAAGCATCTACTTTGTCGACGCCTAGTACTGGAAAACTGGCGTTTTTTAAATTTAACACAAGGTTTTCTTAATGATCTGGAAGAGACAGGGGGAATAGACGTTAAGAAAATAGACATTCGCTAGAAATGATTTAAGGCGCAGATTTAGGAGTGTCGGAATTGTCGACAAAGCTGTTCATTTTATTCAAACCTAGCATTTTAAATACAAAGATTGATTTTGCTTCTTCAAGAACTCAGTCACTTTTTAGATATAGAAAAAGTTGTAAAAATTTATTTTCATTTCTTTATTATGAATGTAAAAAAAATGTTGGACGAAAGTGGCTTTTTTGAATGAATAATAAGGAAGAACTTGTAAAAGAAGTGCTTTCATTTAAAAAAAAAACTTGAGCAAGAAAACGACCACGTACTAAACATGAAAATATAGCATTTTCAAAACCCCCTCCCCCTCCCCAAAAAAGATTATATTGTTAGGCCCTGGACGGCGTTATCCTTAAAAACGTGACTCTAACACACAAATCAATCAAATTAGTATTATTAAGTAATAATATTTTAATAATGTTGCAACCTAAATTGTAATAGTAACATGGTTTGATTTATTTAGCTGGTCAGCAAAATTAATATTTCATATTTAAAATTTACGTCACAATATTTCATATTTTGACCTAAATGTTTTATATTTAAAGGCAAGCTAAATAAAGCTAAATAAATTTAGTGATAAATTAAATATAAGATCTCAAAATACATCGAATATAATATTAAATAAACAAATATCAAAAGAAGAATTCAGTGTTCAATTTTGGAAACTTCAGCGGTAACACAACATAATCATCTCAAAAGGATTCACAAAGTCTCTGCTTTTAAAATATTAAGACCTTTGGTGGCAGCCTAGTAACTGGTACACAACATAAATATCCCACCGCTGCTACCAATTTATGCTGTGTACCAGTTACTAGGCTGCCACCAAAAGTCTTAATATTTTAAAAGCAGAGACTTTGTAAATCCTTTTGAGATGATTATGTTGTGTTACCGCTGAAGTTTCCAAAATTGAACACTGAATTCTTTTTTTGATATTTGTTTATTTAATATTATATTCGATGTATTTTGGGATCTTATATTTAATTTATCACTTGTTTTGTTCGATTACTAATTAAGTTGAGGTTGTAACTCGAAAGTTGTAATAATCACTGTATGATTTTTGAATATTTAGCTTGCCTTTAAATATAAAACATTTAGGTCAAAATATGAAATGTTGTGACGTAAATTTTAAATATTAATTTTGCTGACCAGCTAAATAAATCAAACCATGTTGCTATTACAATTTAGGTTATAACATTATTAAAATATTATTACTTAATAATACTAATTTGATTGATTTGTGTGTTAGAGCCACGTTTTTAAGGATAACGTCGTCCAGAGCCTAACAATATACGTGTTTTTCTGTTGAAAAAAATTCTTTTTCGAAAAGTTAAGGTGGATGCCCTCCTTATAAAAAAGAGTATATACGTGTTGTTCTGTTTTTTTCCTATTCTGTTTCGACAAGGTGGATATTTTTTAAAAAATTACCCCATATATGGGATTTTATAGCTAAGATGCCATGAGTAAAAAAAAGTAAACCATACCTGTTAGGCTCAGCTGATTTTTGCATTGAATGAACAGATAAAAGATACTTCCTTTTACTTTTATTTTAATGTGCTGTGCTATATTTGCTCCACTATTGTTTTTATAATTGCGATAGTTTTCCAAGTTTTTTATATAAATTTTGCAGTTATTGTTTTTATATAAATTTTGTCAATATAATTTTACATACTTAAGTCGCAATTTACTTTTTTTCAAGAATTGCATATGGACACACTACAACCATACTTAAACGACGTATTGGCCCAAATAAAAATAAAAAAAACTACTAATAAATAATGTTTTATATAAATCATTAACAAAATTTTTGATGTCAAAAATTGTCAATTTATCTCATATTATATTTGTATGTATGTCTATTCGCACCGTGCGCGAGTTTCGTTTCCATGACAACGATACACTACTTTAATTATAGAATTGTATGGATGCATATATAATTGTATGGATTGCAGTTATGACTTACATTGAAAATTTAATATTATTGTCTCACAAATTTAAATAAATAATTATGATAATTTATATTTGAAAAATTATTTTTGTGCAATTTGATTTCATATTTTCACAATTTTTAATGCATTAAGTTTAATTAATTAGTATTTTTCAATAATTTTAATTTGACAATTTCTATAACATTAACATGTAAAGAACTGCAAATTAGTCATAACAGCGTCCTTTATCGCCAAAATTTTTCACTGGAAGCGCTGGCATCGATTTTATTGTCCCTACCATGACAACGTACACAACGAATATGTATGGTATGCAATATACAATATTGTAACCAACATTTCCGTTAGGGGCCGTTCATGAAATACGTTCGCACTCAAGCAGGAGAGGGGTTCTGCTGAGTGTAACAAGACGTGGCAAGGGGTGACAGGGGGTCTAAAACAATGTAACGTTCGCGGCTTATCAAAAAATTTTATTGGAGAATTTCTTTCAGCTATTTTTTTTTTCATTTTTTGTCATGATAAAAAGCATTCATTTCGAATAAGTAAATTTACAGATAGCTAAATTTAAAAATTTTTATTATAAAAATTTGTGTACTATCATCAATCAAAATTTGCTATTTTTAGGGGGAGGGGAGACTTAGTTTTTGTGACGTAATATTTATAGGGGGGTCACAGAAAGTGGGACAACCTGGGGGAGGGAGTCTCAAAATCCTAATTTTAGCGTGACGTATTTTATGAACGGCCCCTTAAATATTTTTTTATCTGTGCGAGCTAACACATATAGTTCTTTTTTCTATCGTTAGATAGAGTCTTTTTTAACTAAATTAAAAACTAAAAATTAATAACTAAAAATTAAAAAATAATAAAATAACTTACTTTGACAAATAAGTTCATAGCTTCTAAAGTAAGGCGTAATATACTGGTTCCAAATTGATTAACAATATTACAAAGGCAGTTTAAAATTCCAGTCAAATGATTTTCTAATATTGGTTGTGTTCGAATAATCATTGAAGGTTCACAATATTTTTTTAAGGCTCTGTAAAAAATAAATTTTAATTTTATCATATTTTACTTTTATTTCATTTAGTAATAACAAAAATATCTAATTTTAATTTTAAATTGACTTAAGAATGTATGAGCACCAAAGCAATTTTAAATTAAAAGCTTGATTTCTTTTTTATATGAAGTTGGGCTAAGTCTAAGGCATTTCTGTATATTTTAAGGGGGGGGGGGATTTTCCAACAAAAGTTGTTAATTTTTTTATAAGGAACATTTTTCACATTTAAATTTTATTCTAGCTCTAACGATTTAGAAGATGGGTCCAACGGACTCAAAACGCAATTGACCTTCGTTGTTCATTTACAATCTCACCCTCACTTTTTACGTCCTGAGCACGGTATCACTTTCAGCTTGATATCTCTTTTTATTGTTGAGTTATCGTGCTTTCAGACAGACAGATAACTATTTTAAATTTTTTTTTTTTTTTTATGAACACCTATATTAAAATTTCTTGGTCATTATTTTTAAGCGTTACAAACTTGGGACTAAACTTAGTATACCTTGATATATTTCATATATACATGGTATAAAAAAGAAAAGGGAATTCGTGATAAAATATCAGTAATTTTTAGTTGTCAAAAGAATGCCAGTAAAAATAAGTGAAAACTAACAATTAACTAACTTAACTGTCGAAATACCATTTATAGATAGTGTTGATTAAGCAGTCGTTTTACATCATGTAAGTAAAGAAAAATAGCCTCTCTCACATACAAAGTAATAATAGTATCTTTCTTTTCACTTCCTCGGTGAACATACATACTATATAATACCTAATTTGCGCTCTCACCGGTAAGTATGTTTACGAAAGTGCAGTGATGTTTACGAAAAAAATGTTTCAAACAAAAGTTGTTAATACATTTATATTTTTTTTACATTATACTTTTGCTATTCTCTAACGTTTTACAAGAAGATCCAATTGACCTATGTTGCTCATTTACGATCCCACTTTTTACGTCCTGAGCACGCTATAAAGTTTGATATATATTTTCGTTTTTGAGCTACCGTGTCCACAGTCGGACAACCGGAAATGGACTAATTAGGTGATTTCATGAACACCTATGCCAAAAATTTATTCGTACCATCAATATTTTTAAAAGTTAAGAACTTGGGACTAAACTGAGTATACCTTGATATATTTCATATATACATGGAATATAAATTGAACGTACATTCCAGGGAATAGTTTTAAGAATGTCAATAAGTTTTTAATAACGTTTCTTGAGAGCGCGGAGTACTGTACTCAGTGTTGAAAAAATTAGAAATAGCCGCCAAACCAAGTACAAAACGTATGACCAATTGATGAAAGTTTTGTACGATTTTTTTTTTTTTTTTTTTTTTGTAACTTTGCACCGCACAATATAATGGCACAGAGATATAAATATCCTAAGTTAGATCAAAAAACCAAACCAAACAGTAAGTGAATATGTTGTAACACTAAAAGATTACGTGCGCATATTTGCCTTTGGAAAAATTTCTTCACGAAAGTTGATCGTTTCTGTTTTGAGCTGTGTAACATACAATTAAGAACAACGCTATTGAGGAAGGAAAATTTAACATTCCAAAAAGAGGTCGAACTAGCTGAAAGCTGGAATGAAAACCCATATACCGAGTGAAATTATTAAAAAAAAAAAATTAATTAAATTATACAGTGGATAATGGAATATTGTAATAATCACGATTTAAGTTCCAAAAATAGTTACAACAGTATTAAATTATAAACCTTTCTTTGTAGAATTGTATATAGAGGGAATACCGGTAAAATTTGAACTTGATTCATGAGGCAGCTCAGTTACAAATTAAAATATTTCTTTAGGTTAATTCCTAAACCAATTATAAGAGTATTCTTATGCCTAATTGTCTGTTACAGTAAATAACTTTATAAATAATTTTTGTGAATAACTAAAAAATCAACGTACATTCGATCGTGTATTGAATTGAAAAAAGTATGCTATCACAAATACAAGTTCATAAAATAATAAAAAGAATCGATTATTTTTTGTTACTATAAAAATAATACAAACCGGACCATTGAATGTCACTTTTTTTTTTAGAGATAGCGAGTAAAACTTTATATTTTTGTAATTATTTGTTACGAATTTTAAAAAAGGTTCTTTGAATTTTCACTAAATAATATTTCAGTTTTCTTTTGTTAAACGTTGGAGAATTAGACTTCTGCTTTCGGCGAAAAAATGCTACATTCAACGAGCCGTTTGAGCAAATCCCTAAAATTTTTATCCATAGAGTTATTTGTTTTTCTATTGCTCATAATAATCTTACCTTAAAGCATAAACGCGTACAAAAACGGAAGACGTATACTGTAAATGCTTAATAGTTGATTCGACAACAATTTGTAAAGTATCATTCATCATTATCTTACAAAACATACCACACAGCCATATACATCTACCTAACAACATAGGTATATTATTCTCTTGTGTGTATTGTGCGGCTGTATTTAAATATCCCATCAAATTAAAATCATTCAAACCATGGCCATTATGTTCTGTTATTATATATAATTTAACACAACCTAATGCATACATTGATGCTTCTAATCCTTGCCACCAATCACGTACGTTATCCTTGCGAAGAGCTTCAGCATGACAGATGTGTCGACATAATGCTTGACAAAACGCCAAAACTGTTTGTTTCTTATCGAGAATATTCATTATTTCCTATGGAAAAAAAAACTAAATTAAAGTAGTTATTGAAATAAATACCACGATACTCGAAATAAAATTGTATATCAAGAAATTCTATTTAAAAAATACAATTAAAAAACAGACAGATGATTGCAACGCAATCATCGTCAGTAACTTAATTTATTCATATATCACATTACAAACATTTTACACAAAATTAAAAATAAATATGCAGAACATTACCGACAATTACAGTAACGATTTACAAAAATTAAAAAAATTATCAAAAATTTGAAGAAAAAATTTTCTCAAGACCACCAAACTTTTTGTAAACATTTCACACCAAATTATTTAGTGGGTTTGAAAAATTCCTTTATCGACTTCAATTTATTACTAAAATTTGGTTGTGAAATCGTTTCACAATTCGATCATTTGTGAAATTTGTGTATCCAAGTTCGCTATAACTCACGAGAATTGTTTTATCGGTTGACCTTTTAAGAATTGTACATTTTATTCAGAGTCAGGTATATTACCCTGACTTCTTCAAATTAGCGATAATATTTGTATTTTAATTTTTTTAAATCGTTACTGTAATTGTTGGTAATGTTTTGCATATTTATTTTTAAGTTTTTTAATTTTGTGTAAAATGTTTGAAATGTGATATATGAATAAATTTAGCTACTGACGATGATTGCGTTGCAATCGAAATATCGATATTTAACGACATGTAAGTCTGTTGTATGTTTTTATACCATGTGTATATAAAATATATCAAGGTTTACTAAGTTTAATCCCAAGTTTGTAAAGCTAAAAAATATTAATGCTACGAACAAAATTTTTTGTGTAGGTGTTCATTAATCACCTTACTAGTTCATTTTGGGCTCTCTGTCCGTCTGTCTGTCTGTTAACACGATAGCTCAAAAACGAAAAAAGATATCAAGCTGAAATTTTTATAGCGTGCTCAGGATATAAAAAGTGAGACTCATATATAAATTATTATTCTATATAAAGTCAACAAAAATTTACCCTTATATAGAATAAAGTAGTTCGGCCGTCACATGACTAGTCAAGTTAGCAACTGATTTATATCCATTGAATTTAATTCTAAGTTATGAATAAAATTAATGTTATGAATAAAAATAGTACATATTTGTATCACGTAAATGTTTTTTAATGCTTTAAAATTATCGTAAAAGATAAAATTTGTACGTCAATTTGACTAGTTTTTTATGTTTTCTTTTTGGAAAGCGGCGAAAGGTAATGTATTTTTGCATAAACAGAATCTGTGATAAATGATGAAAATTTTTTTGAAGCTCAATAACCTTTTATGAAGTATCAGAAGCAGTCATGAGCAACAAGGTCATTATTAGATGCTTGTTATTGAAATGTGATTTTTGTCTTTTTATGTTTATAAAAATATAAACACTTAAAATATTTGTCAATAATTTTTATTGCTACAAGTTCATATCTATGGGATGCTAATAAATTATTTATATGTCTATGATAGGCATGAAACACGTTTTCTATACATAATAAATATTTCTTATATGTCTCTGATAAGTACATGTCCAAGACAATAACAGGGGGGCTACTTACAGGATAACCTAATTACTAGCGTAGTCTATCCTTATATGTCTATGGGAAAAGCAAACCATTTATTATTTTAAATACAGACAAAATAAAATAGGCTATTTTATCATCACTCCTTCCAGTGGCGTTACTAATCCGATAAAATAATGTCACTGGTGTTTGAATGTATATTTTCAAAAAACAATTTTTCATTGTAAAATGACACTGAAAATCAATTGTTATATATTTTTTTCTTTAATCTGTCATATTAATTTTTATTAGAATTTCAAAACAAACTTAAAATAATATGCAACTTCTAAGAAAAATTCACCTCAATTTGGTGGAAAATTAAATATATTTCGGTGAAAACTTAATCCACATAAAACACCCGGAGTGAGAGCGTGGTACTTGATACTACCAAAAGCCACTTTTTTATTTCAATTGAACATGCAAATTTTTAACCGTATCTCATAATTGGGAAGAACTGCGCAAAACCTTATAGACCAGGAGCGAATCACAAAATCAATTGTCTCTTCGGTAACCAGTCCAAACTTTGTAATAAAGCAAGCAATCAAATCTGTTAAAACAAAGAGCTGTGGCAACCCTATGAGACCGGTTGCAAAAATGAAGCAGGAGGCAATTTGTACCGAGTAATTTTCATGCGAAATTATAGCTTTCAATCTATTTTCAAGAAATAATAGATTGCCAGATCAACTTGGTCGATAGAGTCTGGCAACCCTTACTTTTGTTGCAGCTTTTTAGGGTACCAACTTGACTCATTCTTTCAACCTAACTTTTTAAGGAAAAATAGGTTGCCCCCTAAAAGTTAGGCACCCCCTAACATTGTATGAATTAAACGAATTCCGTTATTAGCGTTATGATAATCTCTTACATTTTAAAAAAATTTTGAAAAGTAGTAGATATGAAAAATGATTATTTTAGTGCCTACTAAAATGTAAATAGACGATTATGAAAAAAAAAATCGAATTTTCGCTAAAAACTCGTTATGAACAAAAATAAATTATTTTGTGGTTCCGGTCAACAATTTCATTTGAAATGGCTTTTCATTTGATTTCATTTGATATTCTATTTTGGACGATTCTGAGCACTTTTTGACTTTCGGCAAATTTTACCAAACCAAACGGCTTTTTATATATAAGCGATTGAAAAAAAAAGCACGATATTTTGAAGATATTTCGTTATGGACGAAAAAATAGATTATTCAGTGGTTCCCCAAGTAACAATTTAAGTTTTATTATGATCTACACAACACTCTGTAGGCTTATATTCACATGTCTTTAATAAAACTATCCAATATGTAAAACTGTCATACGACTATATTAAAACCGTCAAGAAAGCTCAAAGGGCCTATCTAGATTTGATCTTCAAGACTATTTCATAAAACTCTTTTAAATCTTTGTTAGTTTTATTACCAATAGCATGAACTTCATTCTGAAGTCTTCAGTAAGTCTTTCTTAAAATCTAAAATAAAACAATTTAACCTCATTATTATCTCCATATGGTATATTTTTTAAAACATTTCTGAAACCAAAATTTATAAGAATCTTGGAAAAACCATTTTATCTTAATAAGGCAATCACATTTAAAAGTATTCAAACGTGCTGTACTTATAAAATAATGAATACTGATTCCAAAAGATTTTATGTAAATATTTACGTAAAATGGAGGTAATAAATAGTATTTAAGAAAAAATGTATAATGTCATATTACATGATTATTAGTTTATAATATTTGGTATATTCGAATTTTTTTGGGTAAACAAATTTTACTGTATATAATGTATATAAAACACTGAAAAATGACAATACCCTTTAAAAATGATTAAAATTTAAAAAAAAAGTTAAAATTTATTGAAAAAATAAAACTTCAATAAAGACCAATATTTTTATTTAAAACAACATTATACAAATCATTAATGTATATCAAAAACAGTAATGCTGATAAATGACAGCCCTGCCTTAGTCCTTGATAAGTGTTAAAATTAGAGCCCACACCCCCTCTGTCCGATCGAACTGGTCGTCAGCTGGTGGAATGATAAACAGACTGTATAACATTAATTAAATCTAATGGCAATCCTATTTTTGACAATTTCTTCCACAACAAAGATCTGTCAATCTTATCGAATGCCTTTTCAAAATCAATGAAGCACAGGTATGATTTTAATCTTTTCATTTTCAAAGTTTTATCAATGATAGTCTTTAAAACTAGAATATTGTCAATTGTTTCAAAACCTACTCGGAATCCAGCCTGTGCCTCATTCATAATGTCACTCTCAACAATCCACTGTCGCAGCCGATCAACCAAGAGTTTTGTATAGAGCTTACTTATACTGGGCATCAGAGTAAGTCCACGATAACTACTAGGATCGCAAGCATTACCTTTCCCCTTATATAAGTTTATTACAACCCCAGTTGTCCAAGATTGTGGATATTTTTTATTAAAAATCATATTATTAAAAAGTTCTTTCAAAATCGATCCAAACTCCAGACATCGAGCATACGTAACTTTAATTACCTCGTTTATAATTCCGTGTATACTCGCAGTCATACTATTTTTTGCCAGGTTAATAACATATTCGAAGTCCGCCTCGCCTATAGATAAGTCAACATAGTTATTAATACCATCCAGCACTAGCTCTTCACAAGTTGCTTCTTCTAGCTCGGGCAGACTTCCACACAGCTCGCAGTAATAGTCGTTCCATTCATCTACACTCAGACAACCCCCACTACAGCTCTTCTGTTTGTTACTAAGAATTTTCCAAAGTAACTTACCATCGTTACTGTCAGCTGCCTCATTTACCCTCTGTACATAGTTGATATTATATTGAGCCTTTTTATCTTCACACAACGAAATAAATCTGTCATTACACTCAAGATATTGATTCAACGATAACTGGTTTTTATTTCTTCTCATTTTTCTGAGTCTGGTTTTTAACTCTCTTCTGTTTTGCATACACTCAGTGTCATACCAATTATATTTTCCGCGGGTAGAATTAGGTGTATAATATTTTATTTCAAAGTCCATGCTTAGAAAAGCTAACCAATCCTGCAGAACCCTTACAGATATGCCAGCAGGATGTCTACCCTTACCAGCTGTCCTTAAACCGCTTTTACTTATACATTTAATTCCATTCAACTGTGGCACTTCATTAGGACCAGTCCATGTTTCCACAAATGCCAAAATATCAAAATTATAAATATATTCTAATACATGTTTGTTGCTAAGCTTCGTTTCCAACCATTCAATATTCCAAAATGAAATATTTAGTTTTTTTCTACGCCATTTAAGTTTCTTCTCGAGCCATTCTTATTTGCAAAATTTATTCTTTTGGTATCTTGGGATATTCTTTCTTCAGATTCCTCAATTTCATTAGAAGATTGCCCTGCTGGTCGTTTCTTGTTACAGTTCACGAGCTTCTCTCTTCGCAGTCTTCTTCTTTCACTTTACCTCATTCTTAGTATTTTAGGAAGGTCTTCATTAATGTATATTGTAGTACCAGCTAGTTTTTTTTTTTTTTTTTTTTTTTTGTTACTTATAATCATTGATTTTGATTTATGGTTGGAAAGAACGAGTTTAACTGGTCTTTTCTTATCTTCAGCCGACTTAACAATCCTATAAGCTTGTTGAATTTCATTTTTTGAAATACTAATTTCTAACTTTGTATTTATTAATTGGACAATTTCATCTTCAAGATTTGAGTCATTCACATTTTCGCTAACACCATGAATTATCAAATTGTTAGCATTGACTTTTTTCCCCAGTTGCAGTATTACTTTATTTTGATATTCTACTCTTTTTTCAACTGCTTCACATCTTATTCTCAATTGATCATTCACTTCTTTCAAGCTGTCAATTTCTAACTTAAAATTTTTTTCATTTTCATCAAAGCGTTTGAAGATGGCATCAAGCATTATTTTATTCTGATGGTCGAGTTCCATCATAATAAACAAAATTTGTAATTGATTTTATATAAATTATAAGGTCAGAATACACGAAAAACAAATTAAAATTATTCACTTTTATTTTAATAAAATTTCACCCACTGGAGTTAGACTTGAACTGGTGCACTTTACTATGGACAGTTTCTGAGCCAGCGCCTTAACTGACTACGCTACCGATATGGTTGATTTTTGTAAGAATTATTAGAGTTAATATTCTTATAAAAATAATAATGCCTTAATTACTTGGCTAACAGCAAAAAAAAAAAATATTACTCAATTTTAAGCTTTGTAGATTGTATATAGAATATTGTTTGATATTTTAAGAAAAATATTTTATGTTGAATTGATTAAATATTAATTATTAGCACAAAGAACGCACACATAAAAAAAGAAATAGCACCATCACACAATTAGAGGTTAGAAATAGTCAAATTAGATATTTTTCAAAAATTTAATCACATTAAAAAAAATTTAATCACATTAAAAGACACATTAAAAAAATTTTTAAATGCAGATTCATGAAAACCCAAAAAAACAGAATATACACACTACTAAATTTCTTTTAACCAAATTTAACTTAAATCTCACTTCCACTTAAGGTAGTACCTACACGAAAGTGATATTTCAAGAATTTCTCAAAACTCAGAATATAAAATATTTAATTCATAATACACATGCTGTTAAAATTAGAAGATGATTTACCATGTCATACATGAGATATTAGCAATTAAAAGTGACGCAATTTGTACGTGTACATGGGAGAAGCGTATAAAAATACACAAATTTACAAATATTATATTTATTTATCAATGAATGACGTTCACCATCTCTATGAAAAACTAATATAATGTAGAATACTATATTTAGAAAATATATAAAAATAAATAAAAATTATTTACCATATAGTTTCGATAAAAAACTTAAATAAATAACTCATTTTAGCGATAATTTATTATGGAGAGGATATAAAAACTAATGGTAAAGGTATATATCATAGTGTGTGTGTGTATACGTATAGGAACTATAATAGTGAGTAACTACAGTCTTGTGAAAATAATATATGGTATATGTATAATAGTCATAGCACAGTTAATGCACTGAATGATAGTATTAGTCCAAAACTTTTTGACTGGACTGTCGCGGAGGAACTACCTTAATACAATTTTTATAATGTTTTATTACGGTTGTTTAGTAGTTCTAGATAAGATTTTATACTACCACAATAAAACTAATTATCATTAATAACGATTTGAGACAAAATATTTTATCATGGTATTATAATGGCTTATTAATGACTCTGACAAAACTTTTTTAAGAGTATCAGGCTGTATTAGCAACATGGCTTTATTATTAGGTACGTAAGATGCTTTGGAGAATGTTTCAAAAAATTATTTACTCTCAAGGTTACTTTGCAAGTTAAAAATCCAGGATACAACCATTTTATATGCTCACAACCTTAATAAAACCTTAAAATAACTCAACTAAGCTAAATAACATAAATCATTCTAAACACTTTTTGACTCTAGACATTTTTTACCCGACCATACTGTTTTCGATATATAAGCGGTTAAAAAATAAAATAAAAAATTAGTTGCCGAAAATTCGTTATTGACGGAAACAAAAATTATATAAAAAAATATCAAGAGTCAAAAAGTGTTTAGAATGATCCAAAGTATGGTTTTCTAATCTTTATTTCCGTCAATAACGAATTTTCGGTAGAAACCTGTATTTTTTCAAACGCTAATATATCGAAAACGGTGATGTAGGGTAATCAATGTCTAGAATCAAATAGACATGAAAATTTATGGTTAAATTTACTCTTCCATCCTTACTATCAAATTGTCAAGAAAATCCCAAAAATTGAATTGAATGGCAGAGGGCTGATTTTCTTTATGGAAAATGTATAATGGTGGAAAATTTTCCGCACTAGTATGCTGAAATGCGAGCCTATACAGTCTGTAGGAATTCAATAAAATGATGAATTACTTACATAGTACTTACATATAATAGAGTGCGTGCAGTATGCCGTACTTTGTATTCAATATTATTATCATTTTCATCTGCTATAAAGTTCTCATAATTTTTATTCCAATCAAGCATTATAACTGGTGTGATTTGCATGCATACAATTGTATGAAATATGAGGTCCGTGAGCACTTCATAGATGTTACTTGATATGTGATTCACATTCTGAACACATACAGTGCGAACAAATTCAAATATTGTTATTATTTGTGAGTCTATGTTTGTCACATCACCTGAAAAAAAATTATTTTATATAATTAACAGTTAATACACCGACTGTCTATGGACATATCATAAAAAGGTTGATTTGTTTATATTAAAACAGAAATTTCATTGTTTGTGATTTTCCAGGAAATGGTTCTAAATTCCTCATTTCAAATGGAACAAATTTAGTGAACTAAGGGATGGGTATGCTCCCAAATTTCATAACAACGGTTTATCATATGTCAACATTTTGTTTAAAAATGGCAGAACTGTAGCCATTTTTTTAGATTTGAATAAGTGTAAATTTTTGAGTACCTATTTTTACCAAGTAATTCAAAAGTTTAGCCGAAAGAATTTTTAACGTCTAATTTTTATCACAGTTTTATGAAATTTATTTTGAATGTTGTGAAGGACCCCGCAAGATTTGATAGGCAAATGACTATCTCTAAAACTTTTTCTAATTCACCCTAAAATGTTCTTTGGATCATTCTGATCAGCTTTCACGACCACAAAAAATTTTAACGAGAGTATACATATTATAGTTTTAGTATGTGACTAGGAAAATGGCTTTCTGTGTCACTTTTTCACATCACCTCAAAATGTTCTTTAGATCGTTCTTTAGATAGATCAAAAACTTCCACGGCTACTTACTTTTTAACGAGTAGTTTTCGAGCTACACATATATCATATTTATAGTACCTATATGATCAAAGTTTTCGAGCTACGGGCGATCAAAGCTACAGACACATTATGGTTATAAAGCTTGTAAATCAAAACTACTCTTTAAAAATTTTTGTGGCCTTCAGAACTTTTGATCAGAACGATCCGAAGAACACTTATGGGTGTGATTTGAAAAAGTTTCACAGAAAGCCATTTTCTTAGTCATATAGGTACTATAAATATATGTATAGCTTTTATAGCTTTTTGATCAGAACCATCTGAATAATATTTTGGGGGTGATTTGAAAAAGTTTCACACAAAGCCAATTTGCAAGTCATCTACTAAAACTATAATATATTCGTAGACTTGATCACCCGTAGCTCGAAAACTACTCGTTAAAAATTGTTGTGGCTCTGAGAACTTTTGATCATATAGATCCAAAGAAAATTTTAGAGTGGGAAAGAACTAGTTTCACAGAAAGTCATTTTCCTATCTAATCTTGCGGGGTCCTTTTTAAATTTATGATTTACTATTACTGCATATTTTTAAAGCCCATCTGCACAAAATCTCAAATAGAAAATTGGAAATTTAAGATACGCTTCATATTATTTATAACAGTAGCTACAAAAAAATTCCTAAAACTCACAATGTAAGATAATTTTTAGAGAGAAAAAATTTAGCAAATCACGTGAGAGCAAAGAAGTATTTTTTACTTCAAAAATTCATTACTTAAATAAGTTGACTTGGATCCTTGTTTTTAACTGTGGAAAATACTAATTTTTATTTCAAAAAATTTGAGATTCACAGGCATGGTAAATTACAAACGTGAACTAATTTAAACGCATATTTCAAAGTCAACTTAGATTATTCATATTCCATTTTATTAGGGCTAAAATATTCTCCTTGTCAGCTTTTATATTTTCTCTAAAAATTTTGTTAGTGAATTTTTGATATTTTTATGAAGTTCATGTATACAGTTTTTGATATTTTTATGAAATTTATGAAGTACATGAAGTCTAACTTTTATTTCGCCCTTTCTATTTAAACATTGAGGAAATGGACTTGGAAAAATGGGGCAGTATTTGTTAGGTTAGCTTAGGTTATATTGACTGTCCACGAAGGACACACTTAGGCTATAGAGCCCATTGTGATACCATATATGTGTTTTACCACGTTTCCGCTGATAATTTCATCTATCAGCTCCTCAATTTCAGAGGCTGAGTGCACCTCCTTCATGCATATACTATGCACTACACCAGCCCATCACAACTATTCATTAAATTAATTTTGTTGCGACGGCAGGAATCGAACCCGCTACCCTAAGCATACCGAAGACGGAATTGGTTACGCCTTAACCAACTGAGCTAATAGGACGACCAGTATTTGTTAATCATACATTAAAAAATTTACGACATTCAAAAATAATTTAACAAAACTGTGATAAAATGTAGACGTTAAATATTCTTTTTGATTTAGCTTTTGAATTACTTAATGAAAATAACATACAGGTACTCAAAATCTACACCTATTTAAATTTTTTTTAAATATTTTACCATTAATAATAATATTTATTAACAAAAGTCGGAACACTAACGCTTGTTTAGTCATGAAAAGAAAGCAAATACATATATTACAATTAAATGTAGAGAGCTTTACTTTGTGGAACTCCATAATTAGGATAAGAAATAAAATTTCCAATTTACTTTGCTTAGTCCACTTTTATTTTTTAATATTTTAATAATTTAAAATACTTTGACTAGTTTCGTCTAACATAGACATTTTCATAACTGTAAAGTATCATTTCAATTTTTGGGTTTATATAGCAAAATTCTCATGACCTTAGTTTTATTGGAGCCTTGAATGCGACGTTAATACCAAATTTTGAAAGTTCATTTTTTATTATGTCAGAAGTGCGTTCATAATATGTCACGAGTTTATAATTTGTGGATTTGGATATTTCCCTTTGGTATGCCGCATTTAGTCTTTTTCTAGTGTAAATTTAATTTTAGAATTTAAGTTATTGATATAATTCAAAAATTGATTCAGTTGTCTGTCTGTACCATCAAATGTTATCATGGTATCGGTATGTAGATGACATAATAATTTGTTTTGATGATACAGACAGACAACTGAATCAATTTTTGGATTATATCAATAACTTAAATTCTAAAATTAAATTTACACTAGAAAAAGAACACAACGCCGAAATTAACTTTTTGGATTTAAAATCTGGGTAGTCGATTGGAATATGACATATTTCGAAAACCTACATTCTCAGACGTCACAATTTCCATTCATTCATTACATCCCACAAACCAAAAAATGGCAGCATATCAGTCGATGGTCCATAGAGCATTATGTATACCACTGTCCACAGAGAAGTTTCAAAAAGAAATAAACATCATAAAAACCATTGCGATCAATAATGGTTTTGAAACTTCAATGGTGGATCGAATATTGACAAATCACCAAAGAAAAATATATCTAAATGCGGCATTCCAAAGGGAAATATCCAAACCCACAAATTATAAACTCGTGACATATTATGGATGCACTTCTGAAATAATAAAAAATGAACTTTCAAAACTTGGTATTAACGTCGCATTCACGGCTCCAATAAAACTAAGGGACATAATGATCAACAACAAACAAAAACCGGACAAATTGAATCAATCGGGAATCTATAAACTAAAGTGTAAGGACTGTTCTGGGGTGTATATAGGTCAATCAGGGAGAAGCTTCAAAATTAGGAAAGGTGAACATTGGAGATACTGGAGGAACAAAACAGGTGAATCAACATTTGCAAGTCACCTAATACAAGAAGGACACATTCCTGACCAAGAAATGGAGATTTTGCATGTTGCCCAAAAGAGTCAAAAATTAAATCTTTGGGAAGCTATTGAGATATATAAACATAAAAAAGGAAATTCAACCTTACTAAACGACCAAACGGATTTCCATTCGACCTTTTTCGACATTATCCAATAGCTATCTCAAAAATTTTTTACCCATTTTAACAAAAAGGTCATAGATCTTTATAATTTTATTCTCGTTTTTCTAATTTATTTTTTTATATCTTGTTAAATCTTATTTGTTATATCTTTTTATACCTTGTTAATTTGTTATCTATTTTAAACTTTTATCTACTCTAAAATTTTATCTCTTGTTATTTAATTATATTAACAAAAATTTTTTATCTATTCTAAATGTTATCTATTGTTATCTAATTTTAAAGCTTTTTGCTAATTTATTTTAACCTTCATACATTTCTATTGTTTTTAAGTAAAAATCAGAACTTGTTAAATATTGTTACACATTCTTTTAAAAGAATACGTCATGAGAATTTTGGTATATAAACCAAAAAATTGAAATGATACTTTACAGTTATGAAAATGTCTATATTAGACGAAACAAGTCAAAATATTTTAAATTATTAAAATATTAAAAAATAAAAGCGGACTAAGCAAAGTAAATTGGAAATTTTATTTCTTATCCTACATATATTACAATTCAGCAATTTTATAAAGTGTGCTTTGTATTAACTTTTTTTTTTTAAACTATACTCTGTATAAATACAGTTGAACCTCGATAACTCGAACCTCGTTTAGTCGTAATCCTCAGTAAGTCGAAAAAAATGCCATTCTCTTCCGCTGGACTCCCAAATACGCGGTATTTCGAATTATTTAGACTTTGTAACTCGAACAAAATATTATTTTCTTGCGAGGTATTGATATTTATACTCTGTAACTCGAATTTCAAAAAGCAGTCGCATTTAGTTTTTTTGCATTTCCCTTCAGGTTCGAGTTTTGAGATTCTACTGTATATGAAATATATATCAAGGTAATGTGCGTAACGCTGTAACTAATGTGCGTAACACTGTCGTTAACCACCCTCGTGTATTCTAATTTTGCCATGATTTCAAGTGACATGTATAAATACTACAAGTTTTAGACAAGCAGGTTGACTCTGCAAATTAACACAATGTTATAAAATATTGTTTATTATACTTAAAACTGACTTTCTACAAAATACACGAGAATCATAAAACTGAATTATCAACCACCACAGAGCGATTTACTACCGAGTGATTAGGCGAATGCCGTGAGATCATAACAATAGGTATAGCAAAATTTTCTGACTATTCTCTGATTTTTTCAGAATTTAAAATTTTCTGTCATTTCCAGGCAAGGTAAAATATGAAACTAGTAATTACCTTCTTCATTAACATAATCTTCATATAAGGAAGTTTGTCCTTTATATTCATTACTAGTTTTGACTAACATTTCCCAAATGATCGGCAACAATTGATGTAAAAATGGCTCAACAATATATGAAAAATCAAGTATACATTTCTCAAACGTTTGTATAATATTTGTTCGTAATTCACAATAAACTAATGATAGATCAGATGTATGAAGCGCTTCTAAAAATCCATGTAAAAATAATCGTATATAGCCTTCAATTGTATCTTTAGATTTGTTATTTTTTTCAATAAAAATTTTCAGTTCAGGCACAAGTAATTTAAACATTCGGACTGCTCGGCTCCTAGTTCTTATAGAATATATCTGCAAAAAAAAAAAAAAATCAGGTTAAATATTTTAGAAAACGATTCCATCTTAAATCAATGAATAAAACGTTTTGACTTCCTTTTTTCATCTCAAACTGATTTTGGCACAAATATTCCTAATTACCCACTCAAAATAGGTGCACATTAAAATATAAAAAGCAATAACGTCACCCTTATCAAGCTGTAGCTTTTGACTTGTAAAACAAAAATTTCTATATTCACATAAAAAGAAAAGAGTGATTTTGGAAAATTTTCAAGTTTTTACAATTTACAAAAACATCCATGCATTTTAGAGAAAAAGTACCTCAATAAAAAGTTGCAGAGAGTAAAATTTGCCAAGCTGTCTGTGTATTTGGAAAAAATTTAAAGATATAAAAAATCCATAGAAGATTTTATGCTCTAAACCTTTGAATTAAATCAGCGATATTTTATCTATTTTGAATGGACTGTTGGGGATATAAACCTGGATATGATGCGTTATGACGGGTTGAAGTAACCGTGGAATCTCGATTTTTCGAGATGAAAGTTGGATTTCCGGAACGATTTAAAAAATACATAATTTAGCTGATAATCTTTGAAAATACACTACTGGAATTGTTAACAGAGTGAGAACCGCGTATCAAAGTAGATTGACAAGGATAATAAATGCCAAATCATGGTCATAATACGCATGTCTTAATATACATCATAATATCCTGGCGCGTATTTAAAATAAGATTATACCACTTTAAATAAAGTTAAAACAGTATATTTTGAAAAAAATTACCATTTTACCATTTTTAAAAATTTTTTTCATAGAATTAACACAAAATAAATGTTTATGCAGTTGTGAATGTGAAATATAAACAGACCATTGATGCAGCTGATTCCGGTCATACGATCATGCGTATTGAATACCATCCTTTGGTATTACGTGTTTCTCCGTCAGCTGTTTGAATATTGTATTTTTGTCTTTGTTAATCTACTCTGTGAAGCCAAAAATATACATACTTGGTATACGCTTGGCTCATCTATTTAAAATATATGATCTAAGCTGATAACATACACAGAAAATAAATTTCAATTATAAATTAAAATTATTTTGTTTTCAAAAACTCAAACTGAAACTTATAGGCTATAATTTTAACTTAGATATACCTCAATCATACCTGTCTGAAAAAAGATTTTTTTGAACTTTTACTGCCAATGACTGTCAGGTGAAATCAAGGGTATGTTCCGATATACACTGAGACCAGGATAGCATATGACATTTATACAGTATACTGTTAAGCCGTTTCTTTTTAGCCACCTATACTGGTTACTGATTAAAACGGAACGTAGTTCAGTATACTTTTTTAAATGTAAAAAATGTTCCTTATAAAAGAAATGTAAAAAATGTTCCTTATAAAAGAAATGTAAAAAATGTTCCTTATAAAAGAAATGTAAAAAATGTTCCTTATAAAAAAAATAACCAACAGTTGTTTGAAATATTTTTCCGTAAACATCACTGTTTACCAGTAAGAGCGCAAATTATATAGTATGTCTTGTAGGGAAATATCGCAATTGCATATGTGTGACTTATATGCATCTTTCTTTACTTATATAACGTAAAAAACTATCGATTGTGTAATCAACACTGTCTATACATGGTATTTCAACAATTAACTCAGCCAATTGTTTGTTTTCACTCGTTTTACCTATATTCAAAATATATGAATTTTTATTTATTAAAATGTTATTTTTTCATTTAAGGTAGTACGAGCACCAAGGCAATTTTAGATTTAGGGTTGAAATTATTTATACTTATTTTCAACTTTGAGAATTAATTTTGTTATAACTTCATGAATGTAGAAGAAAAGAGATGTAGACGAATGTAGCATTGGTTTTCGAAAAACCGAAAGCTAAATAATTAAACAAAATTTTCAATTCTTAAAATTATATTTCAAATTTTATTCTTACTTTTCGTCTTATATTGTCAACTTATAACATAGTTCATTGTCAAATTGAAAATATATATTTTTTTAATTTGTGTTCCCACTACCGTGCCCATACATCCTTAATTAGTCGGGCACAACGGCTGTTATTGTTTTCAATAATTTATTAAGGTTTTAACTTTAATTTAAATAGTTTTTTTTATTATTTCCACCGACTATTTTAGACAAATCTATAAAAACATATCATCCATTTACCATTTTACCATAAAATCAATGTTAAATATGCCTAGTTTTGAGGACATTTATTTATTTGAATAATCGGGCAATATGTAAGCTAGAAGAGGGAAGGGGTAGCAAATTAAACATTTTGACTTAAAATTCAAGATTTCCGAACCCAAAATCCCTCTTATTTATATAAGTTATTTTATTCTATCTGATTTACTTTACGATATAAACCCCCTTCACCCCAATGGAGCGGGGGTTAAAACTAAAAAGTTCCGCTTTAAACCATATGGATTTTTTTAAAGATAATTTTCTGAAGCCAATGCAAAAAAAATGCAAGTCGATACACCCAGCAAACATTTTTTTCAAACGAATAAAAAATATTCCAGGTTTGTTTATTGTACTAATATATAGTAAATTAGTTATTATTAATACATACCTGATTACTGTTGTTGACAATTTCAAGCATATTCATATGAACTTTCATTATAAATTCCAACTTCAAGTCATTATTTACAGCACAGTATTCAATTAATGTTTGCATAGCTCCATGTGATTTAAAATCATTTGTACTCTTCACCATATCAATCATTCGATCAAAAAAATCTGGCCAATGATCGGGATATTCAAATAAAGCTATCGCTGATATTACTCTCGCAACATTTGTACGTAACTATAATAAAATAATAAAATACATAAACATATTAGTTAAGGAGCTGACATCATTCTTATATAAAAATCCTAACCGTCTAATGATTTATAGTTTTCGAGACAAAGATTTTTATTTTAATCTCTTTTGTGAGTATCGGAAAGCGGTTGAAATTAAAATTTTTGTCTGATCATGTGGTTATAGGTTCATTGGTACACGATACACCCTGTTTAAAGATCAGACAATTTTTTTAAATTAAACCCCTTCTAGCAGCTCAAGGCGCGTCAGGTTTCTCAAGCAACTGTCTAGAAACCAAAAGACTTGTCTTATCACCAACTATCAACCTACAAACTATCATTTTTGGTTATGCAAGTCAGCTCCTTAACTAAATCTATATTTCAACTTTTATAACAGTCAAAATATGTTATGTCAAAAACAGTCATTACAGACTTGATACAAGCAGTCAGATCAACATAATTCTTACAGAACTAATGGTTCTGAGCAGAAGTCAAGTCTAATCCCGTGTATTGAGGAAATTATGCAGTTGTACCAGAGTGAGTGTCAGCAAAATCAAAAAATTTTATAAATGAAATATTGCAAAATAGGTTTTGGCTGGCATTTTGACCACAGACATTTTTTATCCTTGAAGTACCAAAAATATTAACCCATTCTAACAAGGTGTAAATAGTTACTTCCATGTGTCATACACGTTGTCCTTTTTAACTTAACATAGAACCTCAAAAAATAAGATTTATCCAGAAAAATGCTACAAAAAATGTTGTGTTCAAGGACGCACATCTAACTCGGACATTAAATTCGACCTAAACTTTTAAGTTGAATTAAAAAATCACTCTGAATCATAACGAAAACTTTAAGTCTCACTCAAAATCAATTACATCTGTACTGACTTTCTGATCCAGTCTTTTGTCGATCATCTAATCAATATAATAAAAATTTATTACATTTTTATCTTATTCACTAAAATTAATTCTGCAGAAAAACCAATTAATTTTACCATACTTCATATATTTTTGGTCACATTCATATTCAGGAATGGAGAATCCGAACATTCCTGAATATTATGCATACCAAGAATGTCCCTTTGCCCTAAAATTGTTTTATTGGTTCAAAACGACGTTCGTTATGGAGCTAAAACATCGCGTGAAATCAATTTTTGGATAACATCAATAACTACGAAAATATGAAGAGTTTAATGTACAAATAAAAAGAAAGAAAAATAACACTTGGTGACTTTCTTCCCGTTTTTTTTTTCTTTTGTCTTAAAAATTAGTTAAAGTCCAAAAAATGTTATCTAAGCTATCGGAACCTTTTTTTAATCGTTCATTAAATTTGAAGGTATATAAACATCTTTTATGAACGGTTTTGAATCCAAAGAGTTTATATACATAGAGAACGCGAAGGATTTGCTAGCCTGTAAGTGGATGCGATATGATGAATGAGAGAGAAAACTGCCAGTGAGTTCCCGTGTCCTTGTCATAGTCATATGTCATAACCATATGATGCATACAGATTTTGTGCCAGCTATTATATTTGTTTTGTACAAAGATTTTATATAAAGTTTGGTATTATTTTTCCTTAAAAATGAAAAAGTCTTTAGTACGCAGATTTGCGTATTCTCCAATATGTGGCCGCAGTTTATATTAAGTACACAATTTGTTTTTTCAAAAAAATTGTATTTGAAATATTGGTAGATGAAAGTGCACTTATATTTAAATAATAATTAAACTCAATAAAACTTTTAGTTAATTTTATTAAAAATTAAACTGTTTATATTGTGTTTGTTATGTAAATACAGTTTCTTTTGACGTTTCTACTTTTTGAATAACTTACATTAAATAATATTCCATAAATCTTTTAACTATTTACTTAATAGAAATCATGTAATAGACCAGGAGCTGATCGCCACTTTGACTAAAGTACTCGCCACAAAGCTACAATTTTTATACCATGTATATATGAAACATACATAGTATATTTAGTCCCAAGTTTGTAACGCTTAAAAATAATGATGCCAGGAAAAAAATTTTGTCATAGGTGTTCATTCATTTACAACCGAGAAAATCTTCTGCAAATTTTTTTACAAGCTTAAAATAGCATGAATTAAAACATACGTAAACGGCAGACTTGTTAAAGTACATTATAAAATACTTCCGTTTTTCACTATTTTAAACACACCTGACAGGTACTTGCAACCGCGAGAATTTTCTGCCAATTATTTTATAAATTCCAGGTAATATAAATTAAAACATATGTAAACGGTAGACGTGTGAAACAATACATATGTTTTTTTTTATGTAGAATTATAATAATAGAATGGGTATTCTTGCAACCGCGCTACCCCAGACAGAAGTACGTTTTGATACTTAACTATAATTAAATCAATCATACAAAAAATTGTAGCTTTGTGGCGAGTACCTTAGTCAAGGTGGCGACCAGCTCTCCGACTATAAACAATATGTACTAATGACATATACATTAGACAAGGACATAGGGGAACTCACTGGCAGTCTTCTCTCTCATTCATCATATCGCAAGTTTTGGGCTGTTTCGTTCTGTAGTTGTATAAACTCTTTGGTATACTATGAATTGTCATAGATTATGTCGTCATGATTCATGGCGCACGATTCTGAAGTGTTTGAATGTCACAATTTTTTTAAGCTAGTATATTTATTGCAAAACACTTTTAAATGTAAATATTTTATTATAGGAATCAATTTTTTGGTTCCTACAATCGATTCGACGTGTTTTTGGTATATCGAAAAATTTACTGGAAGTGTCTATTATTAAATTGCTTAATCTTTTATATTTAACAATCGATTTTAATTTTGATTTTCGATCTTGTCATCTATTCTAGCACATTTTCAAATTTTAACGAAAGATACATTGAAATCGACATCAGGACAAAGGCCTATTGTTCTTCATAGAAATATTAAAATACGTAAATTTAAATTAGTTATTGAGTATTTCTACTTCATAAACAATTTTTGAAGGCGGTAGTAATAAAATTTTTTGCGAATCAGTACGACAAAAAAATGCGTCTTATTGATAAATCAAAATTCAAATTCGCTTTTCTGGATTTTAAATGGCGGACCTTATTCAATTCTACAATTTTTTTACTATAAAAAAAGATAAGATGAAAGTTATAGAACAAAAAATAAGCAAAAACGTTTAACTGCCTGCCATCTCTTGATATAAGACAAATTAATTGAATTGTTTGGGGCGTATTAATAGGATTTCGAATGTTTTTTATATAAATATGATTGACACTAGAGAATCAATTACGAATATAGCCACGGGTAGATACTAGACATACTTACATTTATCGCAGAATCGTTAAAAGTACTAGGCAGTAAATTTTTAATATAATCCTTAGATAGTCTTGAAATTTCAGGTCGGCGAAATTTATGTGAACGTTTGCTCCAATGAACTTCTACATATTGTTTTAACAACACAACTGATAACAATCTAATATCTATTTCTTCTTCTTGGTTTACGATGTAATCAATTAAGTACACACCATAGCCTGAAAATGTTAATTTTTTTAGTAGTCAACGCAAAGAAATAAAGGTTATGTTCTCCATCATTAAGGTTAAATTTTACATCTTTACATGCTTTTTATTATTCGATAATGGAATTTTTTTCTTTAGCTGTTTATGGACGTATAATATACAATGGAATTTGGTTAAGTGAGACATCAAGGGACCTACAAACTTGTCTCACTTATTGATGTATTCCACGTACCCAGTGTCTCAGATAATCAAGGACAAAGAAATATCTGTCTCATTTACACAGGGTTCCATTAATAGACGTCAGAATACAAGTTATTTCAGTCATAGAGATGCGATTATTAAATAAAAAATAACGTATAAAATAATGAGTTTTAATCTTTATTAGGAATCAAAAGATGTCATCCATGCATTTTATTATTTTGGTAATTCACAGGCAAAGTTTTAACACCTTTCAAACATCTTAGTTTTAGATTTTCCGATTAATAGGATAGGTAACTTTTCAGTTCCTGACATGTCAGCAGCCAGAAGTATTGTAACGCACTCTTTACTGAGTTTTCCACCATGACAGGACTAATCATTTAAGGTGAAAGTTTTATCGGGTAGACACTTATAGAATAACAGAACAGAATAATTGCGCAGAAAAACTGGCAGGTTACTTCAGCATCAACAACGTTACTTTCTCTACAAATTGCTTTGAAAATTTTCATTTTTTTAAACCCTTCCAATCAACCTTTGCTGCTACAAAAATTATGAAAACCGAGCCTTCGCGCGAAATCTGTGCTTTTTCTTTAATCATCAGCCCACTTACCGGAACATTTTCGTTACGAAGTTACTTGACCCATGTTAACAAACACTGTTCAAGTTGTAAAGAGCTTTACTTTATGGAACTCCATAATTAGGAGAAGAAATAAAATTTCCAATTTGCTTTGCCACTTTTATTAATTTAATATTTTAATAATTTAAAATATTTTGACTAGTTTCGTCTAACATAGACATTTTCATAACTGTGTTATCACAGTTATGAAAACGATTTGAGCCTTCGTTTCGGTATTTTTCAAATAAACATATAAAAAAAATAATAATAAACATATAAAAATAAACATACAGAAAAACTAAAACTTGAGGCTCAAAATTAGTTTAGTGTGGAATTTGCAGGTAGAATAAGAATAAGTAAGTAAACAAACAATCAAAACGATGTTATCTCAGTTACAGAGGTTAATGTATATAAAATTAAATCCCTGTCTCAGTTATAGAAGTAACTATGACGATAAAATCGAAAGAACGAATCCCATATATAGAGGTTTGCTTCGTCCCACTAACAGACGTAATTCAGTGCCAAAGTGTTACGTCAGCATATATTTCAGTTATGGTATGGAGGTTTCCCACTTATCCAGGTTCCACTTATTCAAATTCCACCGTATTTACATAAAAGGGTAGACTATTCTTAACTTAACATTAACTCTAAATTAATTATAAGGCAAATTTTTAACCTTCAAACCTAATTTGGTGGAGTTGAAGAAGTCATAAAAAGTCATAAAAATCGTGAAAAAACATGATATTTTGACAAAAATTTGATATAGAGGTACGGAGATGTTGACACCCAGATGTTTCAAAAGATGTTGCAAAAAGTCCCAGACACAGATGTTGTAAAAAGCATTGCCTTGATACAAACTGGAATTACGTACAAAGTTTTAAGCTTCTAGGTCTTTTGGAAGAAATGTGGGGATGCTAAGAATTAAAAACTGTGCTAAAATTCATAATAGTTCGACATAAAATATGAAGGAGGCATCTGATAAGTTAAATTAAACTTATTGATAACAAACCCCTACTTCTCTGACCTTGGATGTCATATTTAAGTCTTAGCTTATTGTAATATAAAATGAAGATAATTCAAAAATACGTATTTTGAGTCAAGATTCGACCCTGTATCTTTATCCGTTCTCTAGTTATAAGGAATTGAAGTTTTGAAATTTACAAATTTCTTTCTCGAAAACGGCGGGGTTGGGGTAATAATAAAAGTATGAAAAAGTAGTACTTTTTATGTACTATTTATGATATTATTTCAAATTTGTATTAATAATAGAAACGGGGACAGTTAAGGGAGTTAGCGACCAAACTGAGCCCCCTCAGGTCAAAGTATACCTAACAGGTTGGCTGATAAGTCCCCGGTCTGACACATAGATGGCGTCGCTAGTATTAAATGCATATTATTTTTATATAGTACCAACCTTCAAATGATTCGTGTCAAAATTTGACGTCTGTAAGTCAATTAGTTTGTGAGATAGAGCGTCTTTTGTGAAGCAACTTTTGTTATTGTGAAAAAAATGGAAAAAATGGAATTTCGTGTTTTGATAAAATACTGTTTTCTGAAGGGAAAAAATACAGAGTCCGGAAACTCATTATCAAGCCAAGTTTTTGCTTCCACTGTATTTTTTCCCTTCAGAAAACAGTATTTTATCAAAACACGAAATTCCTTTTTTTCCATTTTTTTCACAATAACAAAAGTTGCTTCACAAAAGACGCTCTATCTCACAAACTAATTGACTTACAGACGTCAAATTTTGACACGAATCATTTGAAGGTTGGTACTATATAAAAATAATATGCATTTAATACTAGCGACGCCATCAAGACAAACAAGTTCAAATAAAGGATCTAGCTGATTTAATTTTTTTTTTTTTTTTGCTATAAAATCGGCCGAGATATGTCAATCAAATTAAAAAGGATTCATTTTGTAAAGTGTTAGAGATAGGACAAAAGTACAAAAGTTATTCCTTATAAAAAATAAGCAACTTTTGTTTGAAACATTTTTTCGTAAACATCACTATTTACTCGTGATGGTGCAGATTAGGACAAAATTTTTGTGTCTATTTTCTCCAAAACTATAACAGACAGAGAGTTGAAAATTTGCAGGTAGTTTCAACTAGTGGTCTTGTGAAACATTCCGAAGAACAAGAAAAAATTCTAGAAAATACTTTCGAAAATTTTTGAAAGTATATGCTAGAATTTTTTTTTCTTTCAATTAAATGAAAAAGGAGGACCCGCCTTGTAATCCATTAGAGATCCTTATTAAAAAATAAACAACTTTTGTTTGAAATATTTTTTTGTCACTGTTTACCCATGAGGGTATGAGGGTCTAAAAATACATACGAAATTTTTTTTCGTTTTCTTCAGAATATTTTACAAGATCACTAGTTGAACCACCTGCAAATTTTCAACTGTCTATCTGTTAAAGTTTTGGAGAAAATGGACGCCACAGTTTTGCCCCAATTTTCACCCTCAGGGGTAAACAGCGATCTAACGAAAAAATGTTTCAAAAAAATATTGTTTATTTGTTTATTAGGAATAACTTTTACATTTAAACATTTTACAAGATGGATCCCTTTTTACTTGATTGAATGACCAGAAAAATCATCATTTCAAAATTGACATATCTCGGTCAATTTTCAAGCTAGAAAGTCGACTATTCTTGCCTATAGTCCAGTACTATTTGATTTTTACCTCGAAACCCAGTTATAGTGAATTGATTTTGATTTTTCTGGATTTTCTGAATTTCTTATACTAATAAGTAAAAAGTTTACCCATTGAAACCTTCCGCTTCCGTTTTTATACCCTGTGTATATAATATATTTATCAAGGTATACTAATTTGAATCCCAAGTTAGTAACGCTTAGAAATATTGGTGATACGAACAAAATTTTGATATAAGTGTTCATAAAATGACCTAATTAGTCAGTTTCCGGCTGTCCGTCGGTCCATCTGTTCATCCACCCGTCTGTGCGCCGGCGATCACGATAACTCAAAAATGATAAGAGTTATGCTAAAATTTTTATAGCGACCTCAGGGCGTAAAAAGTCAGTTTGAGTTCGTAAATGAGTAACATGGGTTAATTGGGTCTTGGGTCCGTAGAACCCATCTTGTAAACAGTTAGAGATAGAACAAAAGTTAAAAAAATAGAAAAATGGCCCTTATGAAAAAATAAACAATTTTTGTGTAAAACATTTTTTCGTAAAGACCACTGTTTACCCGTAGGGGCACACTGACACAGCACTTTCTATACAGGGTATTTCAGTAATTAACTCTGTCAAATGTTTGCTTTCACTTTTTTTTTTAACACCTACCCATGAAAATGATGCTGCTTCCTAGCAGGGATGTTGCGGATGCTGTTTTTTCACATTCGCGGATGCGAATGCGGATGCGGAGTTTCGAAGGCTGACATCCGCGGATGCGGATGTTTTAGATATTATGTAAATAAAGTCTATTAATGAAGAAGTAAAACAATGATAACTTAATTATTAACATTTTTATTGTAATCAAATCAATCATAAGTACTATGTTTGGGAAGTTCCTAGTATAGTATAAGGAAGTTCCTAGTATAGTGTATTCCATTTACAGCAATATTTATTATTCCTTAATTAAAGGGAATTAAAAAAATATACTCGCACCAGGACTAACAACCCGGAGCTCTTGGATTCATGCCAAGCAGCTTAGCCAATTTGACCATACGAACTCTAGACATATACACACTTTACAATTATAGTAGATTAATCGAAATTTTAAGGAAGAAATTAGGAAATTATATTTCGGATAAAAATAATTTCGCTCAATTGTTCGAAAGTTGTACAGATTTACAAAATTCTGCCATAATATTTACTGATGAAAAATTCTGACATCGCTGATGTTTTGCAATCGGGTATTTCATGCATTTTAGAAATATATAGTGCTCCTTAAAATGAAGAAATTGCAAATAAATTTCGATGCCAATAGTTTCTTAAGGCTACAAGTAAAAATACCTCTAAAGAGTTTATTTACAAGTTGTGTATGGTACATCAAAAGCTAGCAAAATAATGGAAATGGAAAGAAAGAAAAATGGGAATAAACATTAGTGCTAGTTACGATCAACCAACAACCAGTGAAAACAAACATTTGACAGAGCTAATTATTGAAATAACCTATATATAAAGTATTGTGCCAGTGCGCTCCCCACGGGTAAACAGTGGTCTTTACGAAAAAAATGTTTCAAAAAAAATTTGTTTATTTTTTCATAAGGGCCATTTTTTCTATTTAAACTTTTGTTCTATCTCTAACGGTTTACAAGATGAGGGCTACGAACCCAAGACACAATTGACTCATGTTGCTCATTTACGAACTCAAACTAACATTTTACGTCCTGAGCACGCTATAAAAATTTCAGCTTGATATCTCCATTCGTTTTTGAGTTATCGTTATCATCGATGGACAAACTGGCAGACGGACAGACAGGCGGGCGGGGAAGCTGAAATTGACTAAAAAGGTGATTTTATGAACACCTTTACCAAAATATTTCTAATAGTTACAAACTACTAATTCTAATCATCAATATTTCCAATAGTTACAAATTTGTGATTAAAATTTGTATACCTTGATAAATATATCAAATACACAGGGCATAAAAACGGAAGGTTTCAATAGGTAAACTTTTTACTTATTAGTATAAGAAAATCAGAAAATCCAGAAAAATCAAAGTCCATTCACTTTAACTGGGTTCCGTCATTTTTGATTTATAATGACTAATTGTACTCAACTACTATGTTCGATGAATATCGTTAAATTGGCAATCAATATGAGTATACTATATACAATATGAATATTCATCGACATGCGCAATAAACGAAAAATGATCATTGCATACTTTGGCGTCAAGTTGACATCAATTTTCGGACAAATATTGAATATAACTATCATGTTTAATTAAATCTTATTTTGTATAAATTCCGCTATTCTTCAAAAACGTCTGTGTTAATATTCATGGCGGTCGAACTTAATAAATCATAACCACGAAACATAAAACACAACTTCTGTATCGGTATTCAAATATTTTCAAACTCACAAGTTATCAGTTTGTTCACTGAGAAACTAGACACGCTGAACTCGACTGCTTGGAAGTAAAATTTTACTACACTTACTAACTTAATTTTCTAAGCTATAAGTTTGTGTAACACGAAATTTTTGTGTGTACCGCAATCGGCGGTATTTTTATACCATGTATATATGAAATATACATAGTATATTAAGTTTAGTCCCAAGTTTGTAACGCCTAAAAATAATGATGCTAGGAAGAAAATTTTGTCATATGTGTTTATAAAATCACCTAATTAGTCCATTTCCGGTTGTCCGTCCGTCCGTGGACACGATAACTCAAAAACGAAAAAAGATATCGAGCTGAAATTTTTACAACGTACTCAGGACGGGCCTCGTAAATGAGCATCATAGGTTAATTGGGTCTTGGGTACGTGGGATCCATCTTGTAAACCGTTAGAGATAGAACAAAAGTTTAAGGGTAAAAAATGTTCCTTATCAAAAATTAAACTTTTGTTTGAAACATTTTTTCGTAAACATCACTGTTTACCCGTGAGGGCGCCAATTAGGCGGAAATTTTATAGTATGTACCATACTTGAATATCAGTTATGTATGTGTCACATGTATGTATGTGTCATGTGATAAAGAAATCAACACTGACTATGCATGGTATTTCAACAATTAACTCAGTCAATTGTTTGTTTTCACTTGTTTTTTGGCTAAAATGGGATAAAAGGATGTGTAAAGCACATTCAGAAAAAAAATAACACAACATTTTAAAATCTGTTTAATAGAACTCGAGAGAAAATGTCCACCATGCGCAAAAATATTACTTCAAGAAAAACGCGTTTAAAGTTTTTATTACCCTAATGCTCTAAATAACAGTTTTTCGAATGGTTTTAAAAATCTTGGGTCATATTGTTTGATAAAATGCTTTACACATCCTTTCTCGAACGGAACGTCTCCAAACCTAAAAAGATTAACCCAGTGTTTGCCTTTCTAAAGTTTATTTTAAATAAAAGAATACCCATTGTTCATGGTTTGATACGGAACAGTTTTCATGACTGGGTAGCCTTGATGGTTGGCTAAATTAGTTTTAAAAACTTCATATACAATCGTAACAACTTGTTTTTAAAAATCCAATAAATTTTAGTTGAAATTTCGATAACTATTTTCATTTTATTGTATTTTTCCTATTATTATTTACAAAGGCCTTCTTAGAAGTTTCGATATTAAAATAAAATTATGCAATATTTATGTTAAATTATTTTTGTATATGGAGTATAAATATTATAAATGTTAAAAATTAAGAATTTAATACACAAATTACTCACTTTCAATAACTTCAAAAGCCTTGATTAATTCTTCTGCTTTTCTTCGAGCACCTTCCAACGGACTTAAAATATTACGCAATGCATTTAAAAGAGTAGCTTTTCGTGGATCATTTAACACATCTGCACAACGATCTTCCATCACAAACAAATTTCTATATTTTTGAAAAACATAAATTTATACTAAAGAAAAGTATGTGTAAAACGTAATTATAATTTCAATTTAATAACCTTTACCTTACACAATATATACAATCGTAATTTTAAAACATCAAAATAGGATGAACTAAATATTAAATTGTTAAATAAAAACTGTAATTTTTGTAAAATAATCATAGATTATTTGCTAACAAACAGAGTAACTAAAATTTTGGTAAATAATAATCATTAAATTCTATCCCGAAAGTGTGAAATGTCAAATTCATTTAATATGTTTACATATCTATTTAGTTTGAAAAAATGGGGGCGTTCATACCATCAGTCATTCAGCCAATAAATTTTATGTTCGTTCATTTAGCATATACAGTAGCGCTCTATAGCTATACTATAATGTTTTAATACATAATTGTTAATAATGATGTATTTTGACTGTTCTTCACGATTTTTTTGAATTAAGTAATATTAAAACAGACAATTTTACATGTTGGTACATATTAGATGGCAGACGATACAATTTTGAGCGCTAAAATACAAATAAAGATTTATCTATTAAAATTATTTCTGTTGGACTGCCACATAGATTACATCGTGAGACAGCTTTTTTAGTTTACTATCATCAGTATTAAAGATCCTCAATAATTCAATCTTTTAGTGAATATAATAATTAAACTTATAATCTTAAAAACAAAAAATATCTGCTGTGCATAACAATAATAAATTTTATTGAGTTGGACAATAATACGAGAAAATGGCTGCGGATTCCAAACTGACAATGAAATAAAGAATGTGAAATACTTTGTAACGGATTAAAAAGAATTGCGTTACTGATACTATACAGTTTCCATACTAATATGCGTTACGGCACTACCAACATATATTTTATGAATATAGTTAAAACCCATTGTTTACAAAAGAGGGCAGCATAATATAGATAAATTTTTGGGCGGCAAGATTTGAAAAAAAAAAAATCAGTAAATTATCTTGAGTTTACTGAATTATCGTGGAATGGTGGCTTATCGTGAGGGTTGTATGTTCAATCGTACAACACCAAGAATTATGTGTTTTGTACGATACGTATGTGACGAATGCTAACACTGATTACACAAGTGAACTCTTTAAGAGTGAAATGCATAAAACAAAGTAAACTTTGTCCGCCCAGAGCCCGCCACGGTATTTTAAATATTTTAGTTAAATTTATTACCCTTTCTTCTGAAAAGTATTTTTTTATTTTTGAGGAGAAATAATTTATAATAACATCAAGTAGCCAATAATGTATATATATATATTCATTACAGATACAATCTCCTTTCTTCTATTAACTAAACACATATTCACTTAGTCATTTCACTTTAGAACAACAAAAACTACATATATACTGTCCCTCTCATTTACTTATAAACATACATTATATATCTCACTCATTACAAAATCATATAAAAAAATAAAATAACATAATATATCTAAACATTATTTTTTTGAGATTTGTATTTTTTAACTATTGAAAGAAATTAATATGTACATTGTACACTTCATTTCACATGTGTAGGTGGAGGTACAAATATCATACAACATTATTTTATAACACACATAAAAATATGCATTGCGCTATGTATATTCATACAATATTGTGTGTATCCTTTTGTTATAAAATTAAAAGCATTTTTCCCACTTATAATGAAAAGTAAAGAAAAATTTTGAAATTTTCTTTCACCAATTTGATAGGAATTCTTCCATTTAATTAAATATGAATTTTTTCGCATTTAATTATATATGGCTTTTAAAAATGAAAATTGGGGAAATTAATGAAAATTTTGAAAAATCAAGCTAGACAAAACAGATAGATTTGAAAGTAGTACAACATATCCAAATTTCAAATTAAAATAATAATTGGTTCAAGAGATTAGTAGGAAAAACGATCGAATGATTTTATCAAATACAATTTATTTTCCATTATAAATAACCAAATCGCAGACTGCTTGTTTGGTAATATTTAATTGCCCTTGTATTTAATAATAGAAGAGATCTGCATCAACATGAAATGGTTTTTAGTAAAATAATTTCTATACAATTCTTGATTTTATAAGCTTACCTTATTTTAGATATTAATTATAATTTTAAAATTCATGTTAGTATTTATTTCATATAAGTTACATTTTTCTTACCAATGTAAAATTTGTAAATGAGTTCATACTGTCCTAAACTATTAAAAAAGCTTTCTATGATGACTGTTCTATTTTCGTGAAGCGACCCTCATAATTTTTGAATTATAAATGTGGTTTCATAATTTTATAGAAAACTAACCCATAAAAGCAAGTTTTTAATATACGCCTTTGCTTTATCAATTTCTAAGTAAAAGTCAATTTTCCATTTTCACATGTAAGTTAAAAAATACACATTAGACCAATAAACACAATAAAATTAAAAAAAAAATCCATTATGGGTATAACATTTTCCATTTTTTCGAGTTTTCCCAAAATTTTGCATTGATGTTATTTGGAAAAACATTATAAGCAAGAGGTTTAGGAGATGCCCAAGTTGTCCGTATTACTCTATAATTTTAGAAACTGAAAAAATTTATTACCTTGAATTGGACTGAACTAAGTGGCTACTACATTTTCAGTCGAGCTAATAAATTATATTATATAAAATTTGTTTTAAAAAATTGATTTAAAAACATACCAAAAGTTTTCAGTGATCGAAACTAAACGTCTATTTATAAAAAAAAATTTTATTAAATTATGATTAAAATAATTAGGTTATTAGAATAGCAGTATAATGTACATACCTTCTAGATAAAAATCCACGTCAAAATAAAACACTTTAAAATAAATTTACACAAAGCTACAAATACTTCTTTAACAAACTGAAAATTCTTGTCACTAAAAAATGAAAATATCACTTAAAACTCAGTGGCACTAGGAAAAGATAAAACAAACCATATTCTATATAGACAGGCATACAAGTTTAAACAGACCTAACTAAACGAGGAGAAATTGAATACACATACACACACAACGTTTTATTACTTATATTGTAGATAGGAAGGAGAATTGTAAAAATATATAAAATTGAAAGTATTTTTCCTACCAATAATGAAAAGTAAAGGAAAATTTTGAAATTTTTGCAAATGAATACTTTGCAAATGCTATTTGCTATGTTAAGGCTATCTTGAATTTTTTTGAATTTAATTATATATTCGTTTTGAAAATGAAAATTGGGGAAATTAATGAAAATTTTGAAAAATCAAGCTAGACATAACAGGTAGATTTGAAAGTAGTACAACATATCCAAATTTCAAATTGAAATAATATTTGGTTCAACAGATTGGTAGGAAAAACGATTCAAAATTTAATACATTGATAAAAAATATGTACAGAACACCCTTAACCATTTTAGGCAGCGGACATCATAGTCAAACATCTGCGCCGACGAGAATATTATTTCTACGAGCTTTTTATGTACTAAGCTCGTAGCTATTCTTATAACCATATTAATCACTATTAAGTCAGTTACCGGTAATTACAGTTACCTTAATTATAACATATATAGCTTAGTAGTGACCTGTTATCTGCCATACTAGTAATCATTACACAATCAGATGTCACTCTACTACAATGTTCAATTGTTATCGTTTTTGACGTTCCATAAAAATTAACGGTATGTTAATTAAATTAACAAAATTCATCGAAAATTCGACTTGAATATCTACCCCTAAATAAAACTAGGTTGATAAAAATAGTCTACCTCTTTTAAGTATAATTCATATTTTAAAATAGAAATTAATACAAACTAAATAGAAACTAATAAAACGAGCGAAATAATTCAAATAGTTTAATGAGGTTCAAATACAAATGTCACATGTATGTATTTATAAAAAAAAAAAAGTGTTATCTATCATAAGACCATCAAAATATGTGATGTTAATAAAAAGCGTTAAAATAATGTGGTACTATGATAGCACTTTAAATAATAGCATAGCGTCTGTCAGTGCTGCCATTTTATAAAAAGGTGCTATCATAGAGTATGACGTCAAAAAAACACAATATAAGGCTAGCGTTATGATATAAGCATAGAAGTAATAACATAGAACCGTAATATGGCCATCCAAACGGTTGATCTTTATAGAGAGAGTTCTAAAAAAAGTTTGCGTAGCTGCCTTTGTCTCTCTTATATTACCTTTATGAAATACATAGACATATACGTGTTTATACAATAATTCATATTATTATAGTTCTTTGCCAGGATGAGAGACAAAGAGTGAAGACGGTCCCTTTTCCGGTCTCTATTTAACGGTCAATAATTCACTTGTTGCGTTTCCTATGCTTTTAAGCCTCTATGTTATATATAACTTCTTTTGATATAATTATTGACTTTATAGTTACATAGACTAAGCATCGCCCATCTTTCCGTACAGTGAGAAAAGTGCCAACACCTGAGGTAATTCCTTAGGCCAGCTATTTATAAAAAAATACACAAATCAAAGGAATAAGAGACATTTATTAAAAAAAATATACATTGAATATAGGGACATTTATCAAAAAAACATACATTGAATGTTAAATTTTCATATCACAAAATGTTTTACATAAAACATCGTGATTTCACTGAACTTTTTCGCTTTTGAGTTAAAAAAATACTTATCACAACAAGGGATTAAGAGCAATTACCTCAGATGTTGACACGCTTAGAATCGTTAATTGACATTCAGTCTATGTAATTTAATGTCAATGGATATAAGGTACCTCTTTAAAAATGGTAGTACTGACAGATGCTATGTTATTATTAATGGTGCTGTCATAGTGCTACGTTGTTTTAGCACATTTTAATGATACTATATGTTGGGCGAATTCGTCAAAAACGGTACTTATCGTCAAATGAGATTCACAAACATTTTTTACCAACGGAGGCGGTGTGATAATTATAGTCTATAGCAGGGTTGCCAGGGTTGTACTAGTAGCCCCACCTAGGGATAAAAAGAGCCTAATCAGCCTAATGTGCTATTTTATAGGCGCGGACAATTCAAAATCTACAATGGTTTTATTGCAACTAATTTCACTTACCAAATAATTTCATAACCTATTTTTTTTTTATAAATTTTAGAAATAAATACAGTATTGTTTATGTTACAACAGCTGTAGTGGCCATTTCAGGAATTAATTACGTACAGCGCGAAAGCATTTAAAAATCGTCCATCTATTTCAAAATTGAATATTGTTTTGGAATCACTTTTTTGGACTATTATTTGAATAAAATTACTAAGATTGTGTAATATAAATTGGAACTCATCACAATCCTGAAATAAGAGCCATGTTAAATATAGCCTAATTTTGCGACAAGTAGCACAATCTGGCATCCCTGGTCTTTAGACGTAAACTTAACAACAAATTTTTTTTTCGTATTTACTATGTAACTCTTCTGACGCTTGGGCAATGACAAGATTTTAAGTAAACAAATGTGAATACAAAATACATGTCATAACCATAATAATTTATTTTATTGTCTTTGTGCTATAAAAATTGCAAAGTGCGTAACAAATTTTCTCAAATTTAAATATTTAGTTTAATTAATATTAAATAAGTACTTTAATTAGGTTGTAAAAGTTAGTTTAGCTAGTTCTTATTGTTATTTCGATTTCATTTTTCTTTAAATTTCATTGCAAGTTTTATAGTTTTTAGCCACTTAAGAATAAATTTTAGTTTAGTTACGTTTTAAAAATTAGTTTAGTTAAGCTTAGCTTAATAAGTAAGTTAAGCTTAGTTTTTTAATTAGTTCGGTCTTTTTTTATTTCTGTGCTGTGTGGTGTTCTTATTTGATAGTTAGGTCAGTAATTTTGTTTCGTTATATTCCATTCGTATTCTTAAAATGATTTTATTTCGATTGTTATGTTATTTCAGTAACAATGTATATTGTTATATAGGAATTAACAAAAAAATTTCTTAAAATTATTTCAAGCATTATTTATAGAAAGTATTAAGTTATTTGCCAGAAGGTTTTGTTTCGATCACGATTTTTTATTCAAATAGCTACACATTTTAGCTCAGAGTCCATCAATTTTTTGTTACAATTCAAATTAGAGGCACGAAATAAAATTACAAAATTTAACTTAATGCATTAAAAATTTTGATTTTTACACTTTTTTTGATACAAATTTTTTTATTTTTATAGCAATAGCTTACAAAGAAGCTGCAGCGGACCTCCTCGATTTCAATAATATGCATGGGGGGGGGGCACAATTTATTTGACAATGAAGAAGATGTTGGTGTAATATAACAGCCCTCATGATGTGCACTGTGTCAGTTCACAGTCATTTGATTATGGGAGAGACGTAGGATAGTTTATATTTAATTAAAATATTTTTTAATATAATAAATATTCATATTTTTCAAACTTTTGTTTTTTTTAATCAACCCACAACAAATTACATTACCTCAAACTCAAACTGCACTAAATGTTAATAATTTTCGGATGTCCAAGTTGAATTCGTCGTTAATAAATTGTATTTCATTTTCAAAATATTCTTACTTAAATGAATTGAAATGTATTAATTGTCGTGGATTATCCTCCGAAAATTTCAATTTTTTACGATAGTCTGCAGATTACAATTTACATTGTTCGAAAAAGGCTCCACAGAATATGTAGGATAGAATTGCATCGATTATTATAGAAGTAGTTACAAGATAAATTAAAAATAATCTCAAAAGTTACAACGTTTTAAGATAAATTAAGTACACAAATCCGACTATCCAATTTATTGTTCTGTTTATGAGAAAGTGTATCACAGACTTACCCCGTACACAATGCATAGTAATTTTGAGTGCCTGTCAAATCAGTTCTATTGTTAAAAGTCCTTAGAGCCGAAACCTACAATAACAAACAGACTTTTCGTAATCGGAATTTAAAAACCAGAAGGTCTTGAAATCTATAAATGGTATACTTTAACCGGATAGAAGAAAAATTCAAATACATGCAAAAGCAAACTGAAAAATCTAATAATTTTACGAAAAAGTGTTTCAATTAACAGTTGTTTGCTGTTATAAGAACAAACATGATTTTGTATTTAAAATTTTTTGCCATCCGTTGCGGTTTAAATTTGAAGATAGATTTAGATTTCTAAACTTTCTGATTTTCAAATGCCGATTCCGAAAAATTCTTTAGTGTTCGATCTTGAAGATCAAGGCCTTAAGTTTTGATACCTTCGAAAGCACCCATATCACAGACAGTTTTAATCTAATTGAAAGATATAAATAATTAAGTGATCTTGAAAATTTATTTATTTTTTTTGTGTGTTAACTTTGTTTATATTGTTTTTCCTGTAATTTTTGAATTTTATTAATTATTCATTTTTTTTTTTTGACGAGTATTGTACGTTATAATTATCTGATTGCAGCAATGGAAATAAAATCAAAGTGAAAATTTAATCCGAATTAATACGATTTTTGAGTTCATTGTTTCATAAAATTTAATTAGTTACAAACGCATTGAAATAGGTTCGTAAAATTAGGTTTTTGGACTGACTATGATAATATCGGTATTTAGGTTATGTAATATCTTCAATTATATTATATGGTTGTAAAAGTTATGCAACACGTTGATTACTGACTTAATGTTTATTCTGATACTATTTACAATATATTATTGTTGTATTAAAAGTGTGATGTTCGTCGTTTAGACTCCTAGTTGAATTAAAAATGTCCGTCGTCCGTGTACTCAGTCAAGTCAGCTGACGGTGCTGCCGTCGACCGCGCATGTACCATTGTATCTTGCGTTTCACTTTGGCTGGCTGCACTTTGTTATCGACATTACTACAGCACCCCCGGATTAACATGCTACAACATAAATGAATTATTAATATTATATATATATATGAATGTACACATATGTGACATATTCCATATATACATATACACATATATACTTTTTGGAACGATACATCTACCTCTTCAAATACAACTAAAAAAATTAAAACGCAATAATTACGGATAAGGCACTGCAAAAGAGTGTAGCGAAAGCTCAGGCGCGGCAGAGGCGTAAGATATTACATTGGCGACGAGGATAAAAACAAGAACCATTTTGCCGCGTAAAAAGTTAAGTGTTAATAATATTTGTTCATTTTGGGAAATTGATATCGTAAATTAAACAAAAATGTCTACTGCATCGGGAATTTGGGGGCAAATGCCACAGTTTAATCATTTAACGGATGACTGGACCATTTTTGACAAACAAATGACGCAATTTTTTATAATGAACGATTTGGACGCAGACCACGCGGTAAAAAAGCGTGCTATTTTAATAAATTCATTAAGCCAAGAATCTTTTAAACTATTAATGAATTTATGTCATCCAAAGGAGCCTGAAACCGTGGAATTCGACGATTTAGTAATTGTGTTAAAAAAACATTTGTCGCCGGCACATTCGGGTTTCGCGGAAAGAAAAAAATTTTATGAAGCGGTGAAGGATAAGACAGAATCTAGTAATGAATGGGCAGCCCGTGTGAGAGCATTGGCTACCAAGTGTGAATTTGGACAACATTTGGAAGAAATGCTGCGAGATAAATTTGTTATGGGTATGGACAAAGGTCCAGTAAAGGACAAATTGTTTCTCGAAGACGTGACTCAATTAACGATGGAAAAGGCCATACATATTGCAAACAACGTCGAATGTATTCAGCGACAATATGAAGGCAGTGTTATGGAACATCAAGTGAAACTAGAAGCAGTCAACAGGATTCACAGCCGAAAAAAGAAAAACTTCAAGAAAAATGAAGAGGAAGCATCAAAAAAGCAGCCTACATCTGGGAACAAATGTCAAATTTGTGGTTATAAAAATCACACGGAAAGCAGCTGCCGGTTCAAAAATTATAGATGCCAAGCCTGCCATAAACGTGGACATTTGAAGAAGATGTGTTCAAAAAACAGGGTATCATATATTGATAACGATGAACTTTCTCTTTTTTGTTTTAGGGCTGATGACGATTTTAAACCTATTGGGGCCAAGGTTAGTATTGATGGTGTTGAATTGGAGTTCGAAGTGGATAGTGGGGCACCAATTTCAGCTATTTCAGTGAGCATGTACAATCGATTTTTCAAAAAATTTAAATTACGTTCTACTACCAAACGGTTTATTAGCTACAATGGAAGCGCCATGAAGCCAACAGGGGTATGTAGATTACCGGTAAATTTTAGAAGCGATTGTAAATTTTTAGATGTTTACGTCATTGAAAATGGTGGATCACCCATATTAGGGAGAAATTGGATGCACACTTTTAATATCGAGTTGAGACAGTTCAATTTTATGGAAAATTCACAATTAAAAATCCTGTTAAACAAATACAGTGAGGTTTTTGATGGAAAACTGGGAACTTTTAATAAAGGTAAAGTTAGATTAAAGTTAAAGGCGGATGCAAGTCCTAAATTTTGCAAACCGAGGCCTCTGCCAATTGCCATCAAAGATAAGGTTGAAAATGAACTGGATAAACTGGTAGCATTGGGGATACTAAAAGAAACCAAGTATAGCGTCTGGGGTACCCCAATCGTACCTATATTGAAAAAGAACGGGGAAGTTCGCTTATGTGGAGACTATAAGGTTACGGTAAATCCACAATTAGAGGTAGAACACTACCCTCTGCCAAAAATCGAGGAAATGTTCGCAAGGTTGCATGGGGGACTAGAGTTTTCTAAGCTCGACCTGAGCATGGCTTATCAGCAACTATTGCTGGATGAAAACTCCCAAAAATTGACCACAATTTCAACAACGAAAGGTTTATACGTATACACGCGATTGGTTTATGGGGTGGCCTCCAGTCCAGCTATCTTCCAGTGGGTAATGGACTCCTTGTTCACTGGGGTCCCTGGAGTAGTCTGTTTCATGGACGATATTTTAGTCACAGCACGGAACAGAAGTGAACATCTTCAGAGGCTAGAAGCGGTTCTAAATACGCTAAGGGACGCGGGGCTGAAGGTTAGTAAAGCCAAATGTACCTTTTTAAAACCGTCAGTTTCGTATTTGGGACATGTCATTGACAAGAATGGGTTACATATGGACAAAAGAAAGATCGAAGCGATTTCGGAAGCCAGGCGTCCGGAAGACGTACGAGGGGTACAGGCGTTTTTGGGAATGGTTAACTATTATAGGAACTTTATTCCAAGAGCAAGTGAGATTTGTGCGCCTCTCTATGCTTTACTTAAAAAAGATCAATCTTTTGTATGGTCGAGTACGCAGCAAGAAGCTTTCGTCAAAATCAAAGACGAACTCATGTCGGACCGAACGCTCGCACATTATGACCCACAAAAGCCCATAGTGCTTACAGTGGACGCATCCCCTATCGGCGTAACGAGTGTTCTAGCTCATGTAAACCAGAATGGAAATGAACAGCCAATAGCTTTCAGCTCACGAACGCTAAGTGAGTGTGAAAAAAAGTATGCACAAATAACGAGGGAAGCACTGGCTATCGCTTTCGGGGTAAAAAAATATCACCAGTATCTTTTCGGTCGAAAATTTACGCTGGTAACAGATAACCAGGCATTAGTGGCAATTTTTGGGCCAAAAAAGGGAATTCCTGCTGCAGCAGCCAACAGACTGCAACGGTACGCATTATTGCTATCCGGATACGATTTCGACATCAAGTATGTTCGATCGAAGGTCAATGTAGCCGATTTTCTGTCAAGACATGTTCCGCTAACGTCGGAAAGATCGTCTACAGAGGATGACGTTTACGTAAACTATACGACTTCCTCTGCTGAACTACCAATTACATTCGAAAATATTCAGCAGGCTACACAGGAAGATAATACATTACAAAAGGTCATAAAAAATGTCCAGGAGGGGTGGCCTAAGGAGATCTCACAGGATCTACAAGCCTTTTCAAGGCGCCAACACGAACTGTCGGTAGAAAAGGGATGTCTATTTTGGGGGCACCGTTTGATCATTCCGTTAACGCAAAGGCAACCCATATTGAACCAGCTCCATAGCTCTCATATGGGTATCACCAAAATGAAAAGGTTAGCGCGAAATTATGTGTGGTGGCCCAACATGGACGCTAAATTGGAGGAAATGGTGAATTCATGCGAAAATTGTTTGTTTAATCGCTCAGACCCTCCAAAATCGGAGTTAAAAACGTGGGATTGGCCGAACGAACCATGGAATCGAGTTCATATCGATTATTTTACTGTGTTTAACAAAAACTTCCTCATAATAGTCGACGCACACAGCAAGTGGATTGAGTGCATAAATATGGGTGCATCCATCACGTCTGAACGTACGATAGATGTTCTACGGACCATTTTTGCTAGGTTCGGGTTACCTAGGGAATTGGTGTCGGACAATGGACGGTCCCTAGTATCGAAGGAATTTGAATCGTTTTTGAAGAACAACGGTATTCGACATAAAACGATCCCTGTTGGGCATGCTCAAAATAATGGATTGGCTGAAAATGGTGTAAAAGGGTTAAAAAAGGCATTGAAATGTGCAATGTATAACCAACATTCCGGTAAGAACTTAAATAAAGTTTTGTGTAATTTTTTATTAGATTACCGCAACACCGAACACGGCACAACAGGAAAGTCACCAGCTAGCTTAATGATGAAGAGAAGGTTAAGGTGTCGTTTGGACCTACTCAAAAATGAAAACGCAATAATTACGGATAAGGCACTGCAAAAGAGTGTAGCGAAAGCTCAGGCGCGGCAGAGGCGTAATTTTGGTGGCATTAATACAAAAAAAATTAACGTAGGGGACATTGTGATTGCAAAAGACTACAGCGTTCCTGGAAAAGTTTCTTGGGCTAAGGGTAAAATCATTCAAATATTGGGAAACCAAACTTACCTTATAGAGTTATCTGGGAATAGGAGGTGGAAACGGCACGTGAATCAGTTGATTCCGTGTAAACTTCCGTACGAAGATAATTATCTTCCCGAAGCGCTATGTAATCTTACGGAACCCATCAAGATTCACGCTTCTCCGTCAAATCAGCTTCCGGTAGAAACTCAGGAAGAAACGCCGAAAGGCAATCGCTACAACCTTCGAAGTCGAATGTAATATCTTCAATTATATTATATGGTTATAAAATTATGCAACACGTTGATTACTGACTTAATGTTTATTCTGATACTATTTACAATATTTACAATATATTTATTGTTGTATTAAAAAGTGTGATGTTCGTAGTTAGACTCCTAGTTCAATCAAATATGTCCGTCGTCCGTGTACTCAGTCAAGTCAGCTGACTGTGCTGCCGTCGACCGCGCATGTACCATTGTATCTTGCGTTTCACTTTGGCTGGCTGCACTTTGTTATCGACATTACTACAGGTTACAACTAAATAAAAAAAATTCTTCATTTTAATTCAAAACTTTAATAATAAAAATATGTACATTTCAATAAATATTAATTCAACATTATTTTCTATCTAATTCTTTTTTTATTATTTGTTCATCGATGAGTAGGTGAAAATCGACATGTTCTTCTTTTTATACCATGCATATATGTAATATGCAAGGTATACTAAGTTTAGTCCCAAGTTTGCAACGCTTAAAAATATTGATGCCACGCACAAAATTTTGCTATAGGTGTTCATAGAATCACCTAATTAGTCCATTTCCGGTTGTCCGTCCGTCTGTGGACACGATAACTCAAAAACGAAAAAAGATATCGAGCTGAAATTTTTACAGCGTACTCAGGACGTAAAAAGTGAGGCCGAGTTCGTAAATGAGCATCATAGGTCAATTGGGTCTTGGGTCCGTAGGATCCATCTTGTAAACCGTTAGGGATAGAACAAAAGTTTAAATGTAAAAAATGTTCCTTATGAGAATTAGGCGGAAATTTTATAGTATGTACCATACTTGAATATCGGTGATGTATGTGTCACATGTATGTATGTATTATGTGATAAAGAAATCAACACTGACTATGCATGGTATTTCAACAGTTAATTCAGTCAATTGTTTGTTTTCACTTGTTTCTAATTAATTTCAAAACTTAACTACAACTAATAAAACAAAACATACACACGCACAAAAAAACGAAATTAAATGATTATTAAAAATAAAAATTGTAGGTATATTTTAAAATTTTGAAGTATAAATTATAATCATTATTAAATTATTTTTAAATTAGGTATTTGACATATAGTTTATTATACCATGTATATATGAAATACACATAGTATATTAATTTTAGTCCCAAGTTTGTAACGCTTAAAAATATTGATGCTTCGAACAAAATTTTGGTATAGAATAGGTGTTCATAGAATCATCTAATTAGTTCATTTTCGATTGTCCACCCGTCCGTCTGTGAACACGATAACTCAAAAACGAAAAAAGATATCAAGCTGAAACAGTGCACTCAGCACGTAAAAAGTAAGGTCGAGTAAGGTGAGCAACATCGGTCAATTGGGTCTTGGGTCCGTAGTACCCATCTTGTAAACCGTTAGAGATAGAACAAAAGTTTAAATGTAAAAAATGTTCCTTATAAAAAAATAAACAACTTTTGTTTGAAACTTTTTTTTGTAAAGATCACTGTGTACTCACGAGGGCACACATTAAATGCAAATTTTATAGTATTTATTAATATTGGATTATCAGTTATGTATGTGTGACATGTGTAGGTATATGTGTAATGTGATAGTAACCAACACTGTCTATACATGGTATTTCAACAATTAACTCAGTCCATTTTTGTTTTCACTTGTTTACATGTGAATTTAGTTTTTATTATTTTTATAGTAAATTCTGTTGGTTTGTAAAAAAAAGTAACTAACTTTTATTTAATAATTTCTTTATACATATAGAAGTCTGTGAATAAAGTCGATAAGAAAATTAACGCTTTCTTCACTAACATAGAGTGTTCGTAAATCGGTATGACGTTAGTGCACTGCGAATGCTAAAAAACGATAAGTATCAATTTTTTGATAATTATCACGAATGTTTGTGAATAGCGCTACACCTGTTTTGGTGGTCTTATGGTTGGGCCACAAGATACAGATTATTGTTTTTACAGACTGAAAGTCTGAGTAAAAATGTTTATGCGATACTTTTCCATCATACCGACTTTTGTTTGCACTGATTTGTTGCGTAGGCAAAATTCTCTAGATAGACCAACTGAATTGCATTTTTTAAGGAAAAAATTAGTTGCAGGATCGGACCCATTTTTTTGTGTAGGACTAAATGTGTATAACTGAGGAAAAATATTTAAAACAGCTGAATTTGGCCGGATAGGGGTGCGCCGGGGGTGGAAATAGGGAGCAAGTGGCTTTTAGCGATTTGTGGCTAAAGTATTAATTATACAGAAAAAAGTTAAATAGAAAAGTTCTTGGCAATAAAAAAATACATAACTTTTGTGCTTACCATTTTTTCACAGAACCTCAAATTTAACGAGTAAAATGTAAAAAACTAATTTTTTTGTTTTTAGCGTTTCTTTTTTAGAAAAAAAAATCGGAAAAACTGGATATGTTGAGGAAACGTTCTGTGTTTTATTACCAACAAATTGTTTTTTGATTTTTAAAAAAAAGTTAAATAGTTTTTGAGATATTCAATTTTTTGGCAAAAACCACCCCTTTTTTTCAGCTGGATGAACAATCTATTTTTTTTCATCGTACAGTGTTGACCATGGTCTCATTTTCTTTGTTAGGATGTATATTTTCATTTAAAAAAGTAAAAACATATCATTGCAATGAAAAAACATTGTTGAAATCGCCAAAAACTAAAAATTCAATTTTTTCATTTACACATTTTTTCAATGTCTATGATAATTATACAATTAAAAATTAAAAACGTTATAATTAATATTTTTGCTATCTGACATTTTATATATAAATATTAAAAAAATTTTCATTATCATTGCTGGGAATATTAGCTTTTTAAAAATAATTGAAAGAAAAAAAGTAAAAATTTTAGAATTTGGAACAGTTTTATATTTTTAATATTATACAAACTTAAACTTAAACTCCTCAAATTATTTTCTCGCCGTTACTTTTCTTCGTTCTTTTCGGGTTCTTCTTCTTTTTCTTTCTCTTCCTGGTCGATTATTGACGCAGGTTCTATAGCAATTCCTTGTTCTTCATCTTGAATCGTCATTACGGTCATAAACATATGCCACCTCAGCATTAGTGCTGTTTTCTAAATCGTGACAGTTAGTACATAAATTAGTACATTTTAAGGCATGTTTTCTGCAACTACTTTTGGAGGTTGTACATCCTTTTTCACACTTGCAAGAAATTCTGTCCAATAGATTTTCCAATTTTTGAAATAACATGCATAGTCAGTGTTGATTTCATTATATATAGCACATACATACCTGATATTTAAGTATAGAACATACTATAAAATTTTCGCCTAATTTGCGCCCTCACGGGTAAACAGTGATGTTTACGAAAAAACTAAAAGTTGTTTATTTTTTTATAAGGAACATTTTTTATATTTAAACTTTTGTTCTATCTCTAACGGTTTACAAGATGGGTCCTACGGACCGAAGACCCAATTGGCCTATGATGCTCATTTACGAACTCGACCTCACTTTTGACGTCCTGAGTACGCTGTAAAAATTTCAGCTCGATATCTCTTTTCGTTTTTGAGTTATCGTGTCCACAGACGGACGGACGGACGGAAATGGACTAATTAGGATTAGGACATTCTATGAACACCTATACCAAAATTTTGTGGGTAGCATCAATATTTTTAAGCGTTACAAACTTGGGACTAAACTTAGTATACCTTGCATATTACATATATGCATGGTATAAAAATCGAAAACATTAATTAGGAACGCGGTTTTAATTTTTAATTGTATAATTATCATAGACATTGAAAAAATGTATAGATGAAAAAAATTTTTAGTTTTTGGCGATTTCAACAATGTTTTTTCATTGCAATGATATGTTTTTACTTTTTTTAATGAAAATATACATCCTAACAAAGAAAATGAGACCATGGTCAACACTGTACGATGAAAAAAAATAGATTGTTCATCCAGCTGAAAAAAGGGGTGGTTTTTGCCAAAAAATTGAATATCTCAAAAACTATTTACCTTTTTTTTAAAAATCAAAAAACAATTTGTTGGTAATAAAACACAGAACGTTTCCTCAACATATCCAGTTTTTCCGATTTTTTTTTTCTAAAAAAGAAACGCTAAATACAAAAAAATTAGTTTTTTACATTTTACTCGTTAAATTTGAGGTTATGTGAAAAAATGGTAAGCACAAAAGTTATGTATTTTTGTATTGCCAAGAACTTTTCTATTTAACTTTTTTCTGTATAATTGATACTTTAGCCACAAATCGCTAAAAACCACTTGCTCCCTATTTCCACCCCCGGCGCACCCCTTTCCGGCCAAATTCAGCTGTTTTAAATATTTTTCCTCAGTTATACACATTTAGTCCTACACAAAAAAATGGGTCCGATCCTGCAACTAATTTTTTCCAAAAATTATTAATATCAGATGTATTTAGCCTGGATTAAGAAGTCTGTGTGAAGTTGGTATCATGTGGACCTACCATTATGATAGATAACACTTTTTTGTGAATACATATATTTGACATTTCTATTTTGAATTGAAGTACTACTATATTTAAACTATGATTAGAGTGTTTGTTAGAATTATTTCGATTGAGTTCGCTTTTTTAGTAGTTTCTAATTTCTATTTATTTCTTATTGGATGGTATTTATTATACTAAAAAAAGTATTATATTTTATATTTGTTTATCAACAGCTGTAGCGCTATTTTAGATAATATTACTTATTTAGATAATTATTATTTGGCGGTAAATATTCAAGTCAATTTTGCGATGGATTTTGTAAATTTAATCAATATACCATTAATTTTTATGGAACGTCGCCAACAACAGCAATTAAACAGGATTAGGATCTTTTGTGATCAATCAAATTCATTAGAATTGACACATATTTAATTAAATTATTGAACAAAGGTTGTTTTAAGTTGTATGGCGGAATTATTAAATGATTTGAGAAATCATTTACACGAGACACAAGTTTGACTCCTGAAAATCGAGTAAGTTTCAATAAAACATTACGTTATGGTCAAATCAAAAAATACAATACTTTGCTTATTTATTCCACTGATTTATTAAAATATATATTTTTAACAATTAAAATACATACATCTCACTGTATTTTTAACAATTTAAAAATGTAATTTTTTTGTGACATGTGTTTCGTACCAAATTGGTCATTTTCAAACAATGTGAAATTTTATAAATTGTCAGCGGTTTATATACCTGAGAATTATTGAAAACAATAAGTTGACATATTATGTAAAATTAGCTAAGGTAAAAGTTCAGTTTTAGCACTTTTTCTTATTAAGGCTGAAATGCACAAAACAAAGTAAACTTTGTCCGCCCAGAGCCCGCCACGGTATTTTAAATATTTTAGTTAAATTTATTACCCTTTCTTCTGGAAAGTATTTTTTTAATTTTGAGGAGAAATAATTTATAATAACATCAAGTAGCCAATAATGTATATATATTCATTACAGATACAATCTCCTTTCTTCTATTAACTAAACACATATTCACTTATAGTAGAGGATCCGTATTAAAATCGTCCTTCACCGAACTCCTTACCAGACAAAAATGATGTTTTAGAGAACAAGATAATTTTTTAAATATGTTTAAATTAGGCAACCCCTTTGGAAATTGTCATTATTATTTTTAATTAAATTTATAAAAAATTATTTTTTTTTTAATTTCACTGGCGTGTATGGAAAGTATATAATGTATACAATATGCTTCACCTCAATTGCAGACCTTTTTTTTTGTCCCTATTACCTGGTTGCTGTGTTTAAACAGGTAAATTGATGTTAGTAATTGCGCTTTATTGTTTACCAATTGAGACCAGTCTCAAAATGTAAGCAATTTAATTAGAAATAACGTAGTATAAAGTTGCTTGAGAAAATTCAGTCGTAAATGCGGGTTGCAAGGGTTTAAAGTTAAAAAATTCGGGGCGAGCAAAATTGTTAGACAGAGAGGCATTGAGTGTATAATTCTCTGTTATAGAAAAGGATACACTACTACAGCTGTGCGCACAGGCGTCGTAAACTGTGAGAGAGTGCGCATGTCCCATACTCCATGGTAAAGACAAGGATAAATTAAAGTACTATAGTGTAGTGTTTTGGAGTGGATAAAATTATTTTTTTATTAAATTCAATAAAATGATTTTTGAAAAGCTTGGCATATATGAAACTAGTAGAGGCTAACAATATTCTTAAAAAAATTATTAATACATGTTTAATAGGAAAATAGGAAATTTTTTTATTGAGTATTCTCAAAACAAATCAAAAAACAATATTTAAAAAAAAATTATTAACACATGTTTAGTAGGAAAATAGAAAATTTTTTATTGAGTAATCAATACATTACAAGAAGTAATCACACAAAATATAAAATTAAATGATTATTTTTCCGGATCAGAATCGCCGGAAGTTGTATCGTTTTCTAAGTCAGAGGAAACTTCTTCATTGTCTTTTTCTGTCATTTGTAAAATATCCTCTATTTTTAAAGGTGTTTGGTCTCCATCAAATCCTTTTGGTTTTAAATAACCATCAAGGTACCAACCACAATTTTCAGGGTTTAATTTTACGCAATTAGATTCAGTTGCATGTAGCCACATTGAATTTACATAAATAGTGCGTATTGATGCATTGTGCATTGATGAAAAAAAAAGTGGCAATGATCTTAATTGCATAAATTGCACAGAATTGGCATCAAAATTGGGATCCGATCTGTGTCTAGGTTTACTAGGCTTTCCATGCATACACTGGTTCTGATTACACCGCTGCTTTCTATAATAAAGGAAAGATAAGACCTTTCAAGTTATTTTCAAAAAACCAAAAGTATCAACAGTATTTCGCTTCATTGACGATACTGACATTTTTATTGATGAAAAAATGAATGTAGTCCAAGAATTCACCGTAGCAATGTATGGTATTAAAAACTGTAACAAAGTAAACGACGCTCGATATGAAATATTCGTAAAAAATTTTTTTGCGAAAGAAGATAATGAAGATTTTCTAATAAAAGTTAGAAGTTTTGACTCAAACACGATACCACCATGCTGGGAATATCTAAAACAAAAAATTTTACGCACTATTTATGTAAATTCAATGTGGCTACATGCAACTGAATCTAATTGCGTAAAATTAAACCCTGAAAATTGTGGTTGGTACCTTGATGGTTATTTAAAACCAAAAGGATTTGATGGAGACCTTTAAAAATAGAGGATATTTTACAAATGACAGAAAAAGACAATGAAGAAGTTTCCTCTGACTTAGAAAACGATACAACTTCCGGCGATTCTGATCCGGAAAAATAATCATTTAATTTTATATTTTGTGTGATTACTTCTTGTAATGTATTGATTACTCAATAAAAAATTTTCTATTTTCCTACTAAACATGTGTTAATAATTTTTTTTTTAAATATTGTTTTTTGATTTGTTTTGAGAATACTCAATAAAAAAATTTCCTCTACTAGTTTCATATATGCCAAGCTTTTCAAAAATCATTTTATTGAATTTAATAAAAAAATAATTTTATCCACTCCAAAACACTACACTATAGTACTTTAATTTATCCTTGTCTTTACCATGGAGTATGGAACATGCGCACTCTCTCACAGTTTACGACGCCTGTGCGCACAGCTGTAGTAGTGTATCCTTTTCTATAACAGAGAATTATACACTCAATGCCTCTCTGTCTAACAATTTTGCTCGCCCCGAATTTTTTAACTTTAAACCCTTGCAACCCGCATTTACGACTGAATTTTCTCAAGCAACTTTATACTACGTTATTTCTAATTAAATTGCTTACATTTTGAGACTGGTCTCAATTGGTAAACAATAAAGCGCAATTACTAATATCAATTTACCTGTTTAAACACAGCAACCAGGTAATAGGGACAAAAAAAAGGTCTGCAACTGAGGTGTAGCATATTGTATACATGATATACTTTCCATCGGAGTTAATTTTATTTAGTAGACACGCCAGTGAAATTTAAAAAAAAAATAATTTTTTATAAATTTAATTAAAAATAATAATGACAATTACCAAAGGGGTTGCCTAATTTAAACATATTTAAAAAATTATCTTGTTCTCTAAAACATCATTTTTGTCTGGTAAGGAGTTCGGTGAAGGGCGATTTTAGTACGGATCTTAGACTATTAGTCATTTCACTTTAGAATAACAAAAACTACATATACACTTTCCCTCTCATTTACTTATAAACATACATTATATATCACACTCATTACAAAATCATATAAAAAAATAAAAACAAATATATATCTACATAAATTTTTTATTTATTTTTAAAACATTATTTTTTTGCCTATTATCTATACTATTTTGGAAAACAAATTACAGGTTCGAATTGTCATGTCTCTTGGAATGCAGGCATCGATAATTTCTGGAAGAATGCAATTTAAATAAAATGCCTGCAATTTAGGAAGATTACATTCTTCAAAAGTTCATCATCCCTAACAATTTTTTCGACTGCAATTTCTTTTCCGTTATAAATTACCAAATCGCAGAATTCACGTTTGGTAATATTTAACTGTCCTTGTATTTGATAATAGTAGGGATGCTTTCGTTTCAACCTGAAATGGATTTAAATGAATTTTAGTAAAATAATTTAATACATTTCTAGGTTTCATTAAATAAAAAGCTTACCGTATTTGATTTCCCTCCACAGTGTAACATTTTTTTTTATTTGTGGCCAAAATATCTTCTTCTATTAACGAAACGAGGCATTTAATCTCTACGATGCCTTCGGTCCCAACCAAACCATCGGGACTGGCCCCAAGATAAGGATTTTCAAAGTCAATAAACAGGCCGCATCTTTCAACTGCTACATTATTCTGTATTTCATACAGATTTAATGTCACCGTTTTATTGATACGACCATATTCCATTGATTTTGAAAATACTTCTCCACCATATAGCAAATTTTTAACTAAATTATGTGGGGAAGTTGTTTCTTTACGATTAATAACCCTACCGAAGTTGGAAGCAGTCAACATGTTTTTGCGAAGTTCTCGCCATTTTTCGTTGTCATGCTGACCCCTTGTTTCTTCCTCGAGTTTTCGTTGTGTAATTATTGATGGTACGTTGTTTTTCAATCGTTAAAGAACTTTTTTTGCTTCCTCCAACATGGCTTCTTCACTGATATCTGGTTGGGAGGCATGAGGCCCGTAGTTTTTATCAGGTCCAGCAAAAACTTTTCTTCTCTTAAGGCATCTGGGAGCCGAGCTTGCTTTTCTTTTCATAGCTTTATTGGCCCTTCTTATAAATACTTTACTAAATGTTTGACCAATGGTTGTGCATTTATAAGAAGATGGGCCTAAATGCCAACTCGATCCACTAATATGCTATAGAGCCGCGCCAACGCTACGCATTTCATACCCACCTCGTTTCTTTAAGTTTGTCCTCTTCCCCCCAGTAAACTTTGACACTAAGGACATGTATCTATAAAAAAGAAAAAAGAATTAAAACCTTCCACCCAAAAGCTTTTTTATAATTATTTAGTTTTCAGTTTGGTACTATACCTCTCTGCTTCATTGGTTGTTTCGTTGAAAGCTACGCGATCTGCTTTCCTAATAATGGGATCAAATATTACTTTAATTTCCTCTAGAACTCCAGTTTTTATTAGTTCAGGAATGAAATTCAAAATTTTGCGTTTGCAAAATGAATCACTAAAATAACAATTTCAAACATGGTTTAATTTTTTTTCCATTATCTATTGATTAATTTGTCATAAAATTTTAAGAATGCTACATATATGGATGTTATGTGAATTACAAAACAAAATTATTCAAGTAATAACCTTTTGTAGGTATATTTTTGATTTACTAAGAAAAAGCGGAAAGTTGAAATTTATAGCAAAAATATACGCTACGTTCTTATTTAAATCCTTACAAATAAAAAAGGCTGTGTATTATAAAAATTTGATAAGAAAATTAATCCTTTATTATTATTTTAAAATCAATCCTTTTTAACAAAACAATTTAAAATAAAAAGGATTTTATTTAATAAAAATTTGACTTTCAGGTATAGGTATTAATTACTAAAAAAAGCGATACGTTTTGCAATTAAAAAAATTTATGTATATTTTATTATTTAAAAGTTAATAAAAATAATATATTTAAATTTATTATCCAAAATAATATTAATAAACCATATTTTTTATTTACCTAAGAAAAGTTATTCGCATGGATTTAATAATTTTAAAGATTGCTTCTTTGCTAATGATTTAAAATTTAAGACTCAAAAAATTAATTAAAATTAATAAATTTGATATGCCACTAACTTACGTTAAATAATCAGTTATTTTTTTCTGTAAACCCACCTGCTTATCATACCTGTGTTGTGTAGGTGGAGGTACAAATATCATACAACATTATTTTATAACACACATAATAGTCTAAGATCCGTACTAAAATCGTCCTTCACCGAACTCCTTACCAGACAAAAATGATGTTTTAGAGAACAAGATAATTTTTTAAATATGTTTAAATTAGGCAACCCCTTTGGAAATTGTCATTATTATTTTTAATTAAATTTATAAAAAATTAATTTTTTTTTAATTTCACTGGCGGGTTTACTCAATAAAATTAACTCCGATGGAAAGTATATAATGTATAGAATATGCTACACCTCAGTTGCAGACCTTTTTTTTGTCCCTATTACCTGGTTGCTGTGTTTAAGGAAAGATAAGACCTTTCAAGTTATTTGTGTTAATAATTTTTTTTTTTTAAATATCCTCTACTATAATAGTATAGGAGCTCGCAACGTTTTCGAGAGAGAATTTTATTATTGCTGATTTTATGATATGTTGTTCCCCTTGCTTTTTCTGTTAGAGCTTGGGCGGTCTGGCAGCCGGAAGTGGTTGCGTTTAGTACTGCTCAGCCCAAATGTACAGGTCATAATGACATTTGTTAAATACATATCTTATTTTATTATTTTTTTCAAGGGTGTCAAATGACTGCGGTCGTTAAGGCGCCTGAATTTTTTTTAACTATTTAGTGATAACTAGTTGCGGGTTCGAATCCAGCAGCAGTCACCATTTTTTTTTTTTTTTTTTTAAATTTACTATCACACCCAGAAATTAAATCGCTTGTTTTTATTTTAGATGGAAATGTGGATTTTTCAACTTTTAAAATAGCATTTCGCAAGGTTAATGCTACTTTATCAATAAGATTGCCTTCTTCCAGTCTTGTAAAATCATCTTCCAACAAACTACAATCTTTATGAATGATAATTTTTTTATTTTGACGCAATAAACAGAAAAAACAATTAAAAACTTTGTGACTGATGCAATCTTATAAACTTGCCGATGAGCAATTGTTTCTTGTAAAGGCGCAATCGACTAATGTGTTAAATATGCGCACATTACATAACACACATAATATTTTACGCGCTGACTTTAAAAAAAGGAAGAATAATTCGATTTTTATTGTTATTATTATTATTAATTATATATATATATTAATATTATATCATTATTTCAAGTGAATGCCCTTAAAAATTTAACTCGTAATTAAAACCGTACACAGTTATCAAGAAATAAAATAAGAGACGTTCGATATAACAAAAATTAAATAAATTAAAAAAATTCAATAGAAATAAGATAATAAATTAAAAAAAAAAGGTAAAAAATTTAAAGAATTACATAAAATAATAAATTTAAAAAAATTCAATAGAATTACATAAGGTAATAAATTAAAAAAAAAAAAAAAAAAAAATGCTGCTGGATTCGAACTCGCAACTGGTAATCACTAAAATAGTTAAAAAAAAAGACGCCTTCACGACCGCAGCCATTTGGCACTCTTGAAAAAAAATTAAAGTAAGATTTATATTTAACAAATGTCATTATGACCTGTACATTTACGCTGCGCAGTACTAAACGCAACCGCTTCCGGTAGCCAGACCGGCCAAGCTCTAACAGAAAAAGCAAGGGGAACAACATATCTTAAAATCAGCAATAATAAAATTCTTTTTTTGCCGACGTTGCGAGCTCCTGTACCAAAAAATATGCATTGCGCTTAGTATATGCATACAACATTGTGTGTATCCTTTTGTTATAAAATTAAAAGCATTTTTCCCACTTATAATGAAAAGTAAAGAAAAATTTTGAAATTTTCTTTCACCAATTTGATAGGAATGCTATTTTCTTCCATTTAATTAAATGTGAATTTTTTCGCATTTAATTATATATGGCTTTTAAAAATGAAAATTGGGGAAATTAATGAAATTTTTGAAAAATCGAGATAGACAAGATGTATAGATTTGAAACCCCTACTACATATCCAAATTTCAAATTAAAATAATATTTGGTTCAAGAGATTGGTAGGAAAAACGATCGATTGATTTTATCAAATACAATTTATTTTCCATTATAAATAACCAAATCGCAGACTGCTTGTTTGGTAATATTTAATTGCCCTTGTATTTAATAAATGAATTTAGTAAAATAATGCATCCGTTGGGTGCGTGACCCCAGCGCCATCTAACGATACAACTTTGGGTGGCTCTTTTGAGAAAATAAACATGTATTGGATGTCAAATAGCTATTGAAAAAATAAAAAAAACTTGAAAAAAATGTTTTTTCAATGTTAAATGTGATATATTACAAAGAGTGAATATTAAATTAAAAATTTTTCCGTGGGTCAGCTAAAAACAGTAAGTAAAATAAATACAACAACTAAAACAAGTCTCAATAAGTGAATTAGGTTAAGCAGCGTTAAAATCTGTCAAGATGTTTATTGTAAAATTAATATTGAATAAAAAATCATTATTAATATTAAAAAACAATCTAAAATAATATATAAAATCCTTGAAACGTGTTGGTTATTTGAGTTTCTTGGTCAGCAAACGTTCTATGAGGTATACCACACTCCTTGTTAACAAATTTTTTATTATTTGTAATGATTTTTGACGTCGAAGATTCTAGAATATCTGTTTGTGTCTCAGCATCACATTTGTTACTGGTTACATTACGATTACAAATAAATGTTTTTGATGATACATTTGAGGTAAAATATATATTCGCTTCACAGGCTTGATCCACCGTTTGATTCATGGATGTATTAGGTTGATCAGTTATTTCAGACGGTTCTATAATATTCATCACCGGATCTACCTCAGCAGTTGACTTTTTTATTATTCTCCTCTCCAGCAGTTTGTGTCTAAATAAATAAATAACGATAATATAAATAAAAATAAAATTAAATAAAACAGGTATTGCTAAATCATTAACTATATCAAATATTATGTCTGAATTTTTTAGTCGATTATTTCTATTAAGAGTGAAATGCATAAAACAAAGTAAACTTTGTCCGCCCAGAGCCCGCCACGGTATTTTAAATATTTTAGTTAAATTTATTACCCTTTCTTCTGAAAAGTATTTTTTTATTTTTGAGGAGAAATAATTTATAATAACATCAAGTAGCCAATAATGTATATATATATATTCATTACAGATACAATCTCCTTTCTTCTATTAACTAAACACATATTCACTTAGTCATTTCACTTTAGAACAACAAAAACTACATATATACTGTCCCTCTCATTTACTTATAAACATACATTATATATCTCACTCATTACAAAATCATATAAAAAAATAAAATAACATAATATATCTAAACATTATTTTTTTGAGATTTGTATTTTTTAACTATTGAAAGAAATTAATATGTACATTGTACACTTCATTTCACATGTGTAGGTGGAGGTACAAATATCATACAACATTATTTTATAACACACATAAAAATATGCATTGCGCTATGTATATTCATACAATATTGTGTGTATCCTTTTGTTATAAAATTAAAAGCATTTTTCCCACTTATAATGAAAAGTAAAGAAAAATTTTGAAATTTTCTTTCACCAATTTGATAGGAATTCTTCCATTTAATTAAATATGAATTTTTTCGCATTTAATTATATATGGCTTTTAAAAATGAAAATTGGGGAAATTAATGAAAATTTTGAAAAATCAAGCTAGACAAAACAGATAGATTTGAAAGTAGTACAACATATCCAAATTTCAAATTAAAATAATAATTGGTTCAAGAGATTAGTAGGAAAAACGATCGAATGATTTTATCAAATACAATTTATTTTCCATTATAAATAACCAAATCGCAGACTGCTTGTTTGGTAATATTTAATTGCCCTTGTATTTAATAATAGAAGAGATCTGCATCAACATGAAATGGTTTTTAGTAAAATAATTTCTATACAATTCTTGATTTTATAAGCTTACCTTATTTTAGATATTAATTATAATTTTAAAATTCATGTTAGTATTTATTTCATATAAGTTACATTTTTCTTACCAATGTAAAATTTGTAAATGAGTTCATACTGTCCTAAACTATTAAAAAAGCTTTCTATGATGACTGTTCTATTTTTGTGAAGCGACCCTCATAATTTTTGAATTATAAATGTGGTTTCATAATTTTATAGAAAACTAACCCATAAAAGCAAGTTTTTAATATACGCCTTTGCTTTATCAATTTCTAAGTAAAAGTCAATTTTCCATTTTCACATGTAAGTTAAAAAATACACATTAGACCAATAAACACAATAAAATTAAAAAAAAAATCCATTATGGGTATAACATTTTCCATTTTTTCGAGTTTTCCCAAAATTTTGCATTGATGTTATTTGGAAAAACATTATAAGCAAGAGGTTTAGGAGATGCCCAAGTTGTCCGTATTACTCTATAATTTTAGAAACTGAAAAAATTTATTACCTTGAATTGGACTGAACTAAGTGGCTACTACATTTTCAGTCGAGCTAATAAATTATATTATATAAAATTTGTTTTAAAAAATTGATTTAAAAACATACCTTAAAGTTTTCTGTGATCGAAACTAAACGTCTATTTATAAAAAAAATATTATTAACTTATGATTAAAATAATTAGGTTATTAGAATAGCAGTATAATGTACACACCTTCTAGATAAAAATCCACGTCAAAATAAAAAACTTTAAAATAAATTTACACAAAGTTATAAATACTTGTTAACAAACTGAAAATTTTTGTCACTAAAAAATGAAAATATCACTTAAAACTCAGTGGCTCTAGGAAAAGATAAAACAAACCATATTCTATATAGACAGGCATACAAGTTTAAACAGACCTAACTAAACGAGGAGAAATTGAATACACATACACACACAACGTTTTATTGCTTATATTGTAGATAGGAAGGAGAATTGTAAAAATAATATAAAATTGAAAGTATTTTTCCTACCAATAATGAAAAGTAAGGGAAAATTTTGAAATTTTTGAAAATGTATACTTTGCAAATGCTATTTGCTCCCTCGTGGCTATCTTGAATTTTTTCGAATTTAATTATATATTCGTTTTGAAAATGAAAATTGGGGAAATTAATGAAAATTTTGAAAAATCAAGATAGACAAAAGGGTAGATTTGAAAGTAGTACAACATATCTAAATTTCAAATTGAAATAATATTTGGTCCAAGAGATTGGTAGGAAAAACGATCCAAAATTTAATACATTGATATAAAATAAGTACAGAACACCCTTAAACATCCTAGAACATCAGGAAAAAAATGTTTTCAAGCATTTTTCATGTGGATTATGAATCCGTTTGAGACGATACCGAAAAATTCTTTAATTCAGGAAAATAAGCTTTTTGAAAATATGAATTTTCTTGGTTAATACAAGTTATATTTTAAGCCTAAAATGGAATATATGGGTTAAGTTAATTAAACATATGTTTTTATGGTATTTTATTTACCTTATTTATTATTAAATATGTTAAAATTATACAAAAATTATAAAAATATATTCAATAAAATAATATTTTTAAATATTTAAGTATTAAGTAGGTATCAAAACAAATATGGCGTCAACAAGTGACATCTACCTTGTTTGTGTATACATTTATAAAATAGTGTTGACGACACAATTGATGGATAGTATGAAAGCCTAAAAACAACTATTAATCTACGATACTCATGCTAACTCGACCCCGTTAAAAGTACGATTGACATCAAATCACAGAGTGAACGCAAGGGCCAAAAAACCCGCAGACCCGTCCTAACTCGACCCCATTAAAGGCATGGCCAACCCGTAGATCGCAGGGTGAATTCAATCACAGAATGAACGCAAGGGCCAAAAACCCGCAGACCCGTCCTTACTCGACCTCATTAAAGGCATGGCCAACCCGTAGATCGCAGGGTGAATTCAATCATATGGTGAACACAAAAGCCAAAAATCTTGCGAGCTCGTGCTAACTAGACCTCCTTAAAAGCATGACCAACCTGTGGTACACAAGATGAACGCAACCATTTGCGAGTTGTTTGCCTCATGCGTTCACCATGTGATCAACGGGTTGGCCATGCCTTTAATGGGGTCGAGTTAGGACAGGTCCGCGGGTTTTTTGGCCCTTGCGTTCACTCTGTGATTGAATTCACCCTGTGATCAACAGGTTGGCCATGCCTTTAATGGGGTCGAGTTAGGACGGGTCTGCGGGTTTTTGGCCCTTGCGTTCATTCTGTGATTGAATTCACCCTGTGATCAACAGGTTGGCCATGACTTTAATGGGGTCGAGTTAGGACGGGTCTGCGGGTTTTTTGGCCCTTGCGTTCACTCTGTGATTGAATTCACCCTGTGATCAACAGATTGGCCATGCCTTTAATGGGGTCGAGTTAGGACGGGTCTGCGGGTTTTTGGCCCTTGCGTTCACTCTTTGATTTGATGTCAATCATACTTTAACGGGATCGAGTTAGCATGAGTATCGTACATTAATAGTTGTTTTTAGGCTTTCATACTATCCATTAATTGTGTCTTCAACCCTATTTTTGCATGTTTACACAAACAAGATAGATGTCACATGTTGACGCCATATTCATTTTGAAACTTAATACTTAAATATTTAAAAATATTATTTTATTGAATATATTTTTATAACTTTTGTATAATTTTAACATATTTAATAATAAATAAGGTAAATAACGACCTATTTTTAATTAATTTAATACAGTTATTCATTTTTAGGCTTGAAAATATTAACCAAGAAAATTGAGTATATTTTCCTGAATTAAAGAAAAACTGTAAGTTTTTCGGTATCGTATACGGATTCGTAATCTACGTAAAAAATGCTTGAAAATGTTTTTTTTCCTGATGTTCTAGGATGTTTTATAAGAAGAAGTGCTAAAACTGAACTTTTACCTTAGCTAAATTAAAGTGATGGTTTAAAAAACACAAGTACCGAGAGATAAAAATTTTGAATAAAATACTGGGGAATTATAAAATTTTGAAAAATGTAGAGGCAATCATGTCTGCTTGTTCATTGACCAAATTTTTTGTATCGTTTTTATTGTTGTATATTTCCATGGCCTCCAGAACATCCAATCGGTAACACTTCGATGCTACGTGTAATATTTCAACTTCAGTTGGGAAACTATGACCCTGTTCGATAAGATGGTTAGCGAATGCCAACTCTTCGTTTTTGTTTTTTCTGAAGGCTCTTAGATGATCATTCCTTCTTACAACTACGCCCTGTTTGGTCGATGTATATGCTATCGCAATCCGGACATGAGAGCCTATACACTCCTGATTTTGATAGATTTTCCAATTTTGTTTTGGAGTTAATTAGGCAGTTGCTGAGTTGGGTGTGCGGCTTGAATGCAACCTTGAACCCGTTTTTTTGTAGAATATTCCCAATTCTATCTGAAAATGGTCCAAGGTACGTGACAACTTTAAAAGGTTGACTTGACCCTAAAATGTTGGAGTAGGTGGCTTTTAAAGCTAACTTTTTTTTTTTTTTTTATCAATATTTGTCCACCATATTAAGATCGACGCCACTATTAACCGCGATACTCTTGATGGTGTTTATTTCGTTTTTAAATTTAGTAGGTGAAAGTGGTATGGTTATAGCCCTATGTATCATTGCGTTATACGATGATAATTTCTGGGTATTATGGTGGAAGGAATCTTTTGAAATAGTCCCAGACTTTATGATTGTTAAGTCCAAAAAATTTATTTTACTATCACGTTCTTTGTCCATTGTAAACTGAATTTTGGGGTTGATTGCATTCAACCACTCAACTAGAGAAGAAAGTTGTCGATCTGATCCATCAAAGCATAAGAGAATGTCATCAACGTACCGATACCAAAACTTTATGTTTTTGGTTTGATCACTTTTTAAAATAGTATTTTCAAACGCAGCCATATAAATTTCAGCCAAGGGGAGGCTTAGTGGGCTGCTCATGGCTAGACCAGAGGTTTGCTTGTATATTTTCTGGTAGAATTCAAAATAGTTTTGTTTGAGGATGGTACGTAAGGTATTGATGACATCATGAATGATCAATGGGTTGGTGCTTTTCTTCTCTAGGATGTCTTGCACTAGGCTAATACACTCTCACAGGGAATGTTTCCATACATATTGGAGATATCTAGCGATAACAATTTGTATCCTTCACGCATGTTAACATTGATTAACTTCTGTGTTAGGTCGAATGAATTCTTTACAGATTGCATGTTCTGAAAGTCGGAAAGGTTTTTAAATATTTTATCCAGTTTCTTAGAAATTTTTCTTGGTGGGCAACCCATTTATGAATCAACCAGCATGATTGATTTAGTTTCTGTATGGTTCTTTATAAGACCATAGAGTCTGGGTACTCTTGGATTCATTTCGGTTAACTGATATTTGTCATTATTATTAAAAATTGAAGTTCCATTCTTTATACAGTTTCTTATTTGCTGTTGAAACTTATCCGTATAATTGGTCCTCATGCGTTGAATTTTCTCTTTTTGTATAAAATCTCCAACTTTGTTTATTACGTTATGGTATCCAAAATTTCTTTTTTATCGTTCATAACAGCTCCTACGTGCCAAAAATCTGTGAGTAACTGCATAGAAAGCTTTACAAATGCAATTTATAAGCATCTGGCTGCAAGATGGATTCAATTTACTTTTGGAGCAGTGGAACAAATTCGGGGATGAAGAGAGTAAAATAATAATTTCAGAATATATGAAAATTTACCTTTTATAGATTTTATGAGAAATATGGAATGTCGGGGATTATTGGAATAATCGATTGTTTGCATATCGCTATTGCTGCGCCACCTGTCAATGACGCATTGTATCCGAAGTATATATATGTAAATAGAAAATTAATCCATTCCATGTATATATAAAAAAGTTGAATTCAATTCGAATTCAAATTTTCGAGTACATTTCGCTTTGATTTCGAGTTCAAAGGGAATAGAAATTCAAAGCGAAATGAACTCGAAAATTCACATAAAATTTTTTTTTGTTTTTAAAATTACAATTTAGGGGATTGAATTCGCTTTGGCCCAGTCTAAACATATTGAATAATTTAGTTCAGTTTCAAATTTGTTTATGCAACACCAATTACATGTTTGGTGTAATATTTTATAACTTTCTTCATTACCATCTGAGATTGCAAATTTCTAGTACTCTGCTGTCACGTTCAGATGGCACAAAATAGCGTCAAAAATGGCTTTTTTCTGAAATTTTATCATTTTTATTTTATATTCGCAAGAGGAGAAATTTGTTGGGTTTGTAGTAAAGCTTCAATAGTAAACCCCATATTTTTATAGGAGCATTCGCACCAGCCCCTTCGAGTTATAAATATATGTTTACATACATATGGTAAAACAGTTCATTTGATTGTAAATAAAAAATATTTGACTGATTTAAATGAAACTAATACCAAAAGTAGGTTTTAATACTTACAACTTTCAATTAGAATTTTAGCCAAATCCGCACAAATAGTTCAGCCAAAATTTTAAATTTAGTAAATTTTTTTAAATGGCTGCCATTTTATGCCATTTTTTTACAACGGAGTAGCATTTTTTATTATCTTTCGATTTCATAATAGGTTACATATCCGTAATCTATTAAAAAATAATGTCTCCTTAACCCATTTTTTTTGAAAAACAAAAACTTTATCATTTTTTGAAAATAATTGTTTGCTGGTTTTATTGACTGGCATTTTGTATACCATGTATATATGAAATATACATAATATATTAAGTTTCGAAGAGAATCATCATATTAGTCCATTTTCGGTCGTCCGTCCGTCTGTGAACACGATAACTCAAAAACGAAAAACAATATCAAGCTGAAATTTTTACAGCGCACTCAGGACGTAAAAAGTGAGGTCAAGTTCGTAAAAGAGCAACATAGGTCAATTGGGTCTTGGGTTCGTAGGACCCGTCTTGTAAACCGTTAGAAATAGAACAAAAGTTTAAATATAAAAAATGTTCCTTATCAAAAAATAAAGAACATTTTCTTGTAATTATCACTGTTTACTCACGAGGGCACACATTAGATGCAAATTTTATAGTATGTATTAATATGGGATTATCAGTCATGTATGTGTGACATGTATAGGTATATGTATTATGTGATAGAGTAATCAACACTGTCTATACATGGTATTTCAACAATTAACTCAGTTAATTGTTTGTTTTCACTTAAAAATTTTAGTTTTAACCCCCGCGCTATTGGGGTGAAGAAATCTAAGGCATGTAAGGTAGTTTTTAAAGTTGCTGATCTCGTGTTTATGGAAGAGATTTTTCAATTTTCAGATTTTTTCCCTCTTTTTTAGTTCAAATTAAAAAGTCGTTGAGAATCACCATTTTTTTGCTATTAAATCTTCTTTTAGGTTTTTAAAAAGGTTTTTTTTTCTGTCTTTGATATCGAATCTAGTACCAATACATTGAAATCATAGCTTGTATGTTCCTATTTCTTACTACGAACAACAAACTTGGCGCATGAGCGGTTAATGCAGTGTCATTTCATGCCAATAAATGGTACAAACAATTTAGGGGGTCTAATTTTTAAAAATAAACAAAGGGGGGGGGGAATGAAAGTTGTATCAATTTGATCATAAATTCGAGATCAAAGACTATACAAAAACGCTTACATGCCTTAAAATGGTAAAATTTTCAAAAAAATGGTAACTTTTTAAGGGAGTGTAAATGTGGGCTAAAAGAGGACGAAGAGTAACAAATTTAACACTTCGACTGAAATTTCAAGATCAGCAACCCAAAAATTCTCTTATACGGCGGGAGGGGGTGGATAGTGTAAAAAGGAGTATATTAATAAAAATATCATTAAAATCTTTTAAAAGGTATTTATTCTTTACACCTCTTTCCCCAATAGCATGGAGGTTAAAACTCAAAATTTCCGCTTTAAACCATTTATACCTTTTCTAAGAATAACTTTTTTAGCCAAAGCAAAAAACCGCCAGTCAATACACCCAGCAAAAAATTATTTTCAAAAATTGATAAATTTTCGGTTTTTCGCAAAAATATGGGTCAAGGAGTCATTTTACGGATATGCAACCTATTATGAAATCGAAAGATAATAAAAAGTGCTATAATTTAAAAAAATTCAACTCCGTAGGACAAAATGTAAATAAATTTAAAATTTTGGCTGAACTATTTGGCGGATTTTTAACTAAAAGTTGTAAGTATTACAACCTACTTTCGGTGATAGTTTCATTAAAATCTGTCAAATATTTTTCAAGCTACAATCAAATGAACTGTTTAATCATATGTATGTATACATATATCTATAACTTGAGGGAAGGGGGCAAAACTTCCCCAAAAAAATATGAGGTGTAGTTTTGAATCTTTACAACAAACCCACCAAATTTGGATATGGACCGAAGTCTTCCCTTGCGAATATAAAATAAAAACAAGTGAAAACAAACAATTGACTGAGTTAATTGTTGAAATACCATGCATAATCAGTGTTGATTTTTTTATCACATGTGACACATGTGACACATACATAACTGATAATCAAGTATAGACGGACGGACGGACGGACAACCGGAAATGGACTAATTAGGTGATTTTATGAACACCTATGACAAAATTTTTTTCCTAGCATCATTATTTTTAAGCGTTACAAACTTGGGACTAAACTTAATATACTATGTATATTTCATATATACATGGTATAATGATAAAATTTCTGAAAAAAAAGCCATTTTTGATGCCATTTTGTTGGTTAGACATTTTGCACCACTCCGGGAATGTAACAAAATCCAAAAAAAAACTTATTTTTATGTGAAAAGTAAAATCCCAAAGTTTTGCTGCCCGAACTTTTAATCTACACATGTCGTAATTTTATTAAAATAATATAATTATCTATTTGTCCTTTACAATGATAAAATGTCGCAGTATATTGTCATTTTAAATCATTTCACAAAAATTTTTCGTTAAATTTTATAAGAAACAAGGGAATGCAAACAATTGATTGAGGTAATTGTTAAAATACTCTGTATACACAGAGTTGAATATCAGTGCCTGCATTATTTTTATAAATTAAAAAAACCAACCTAGTTATAGCAGTTTGAAGAATTTTCAAAAAAAAATATTTTTGTTTTCTTTTGCAAGACTTGTTATTTGAAGCTCCTACTATAATCAATTCCATCTTTTATAGTTTTGGAGAAACTGACATCAAAATTTTGCACCCTTACGGAAAAACAATGATATTTACACGGATAATCAAACATTATTTTAGAATTTTGATAAGCTAAAATATAATTTGAAGTTTTTCAGCTTTTACAATGGCCTTTTTGGAGTTTTTCCGAACATGAAACTGTTAATATCTAGAAAACGAAGAAGTTTAAGAAAAAATCACAAAGCCTTTTTGACGTTAAATATCCCATGGAATCAAGAATAACTTTTACTTGATTCAAAAAAATTTCATTTAACTGTTTCTTTGGAGGGTGGGGGGGTGTATACAAAACTTGGACCAAAAGGGTTTCTGGCAAGATTCACAATATTAATCTATAAGCTTTTCTAATCAAGAATCAATTGACAAAATGTGGTACTCATATTTTACACACTCAACGATATCCACCGCCTGTTCCAAATTAATAATACTTGATATACATACATACAGTTCAGGTATAAAAATTCAAAAATGAAAAAATATAGTTTGTATGGCAAAAATATATTATTACCATGTAGAATTATTACTTTATAAATTACAGGGTGGTCCCATCATACAAAGAATACTCAAAAAGTACATAAATTTAGTGTTTTACTTTAATAAGTAAATTCTTGGATAACACAGTAAACGTAAAGGCCAAAAGCCCGCGGACCCACACTAACACGATCCAATTAAAGGCATGGACAACCCATAGATCACACGTTATTCCTGTTATTCGCGGGTTGACCATACCTTTAATGGGATCGTGTTAGCACAGTTTTCTGTGTCATCTTCGTTCATCGTGATCTTCGTCAAATTTTAACTGTAGTCTTTTTCAAAAGATTGGAAGTTATTACGACAATATATCTTGTTATTGTTCAAAATTTAATTTAAAAAAAATTATTATTTTATCAATTTTCCACACACTCTAATGCATACACCCCCGGCTAAATAGTTAACAGTCACGTATATTTCGGAAAACGCCATAAATGCTGTGACAATTGTTTCGATCGATTAGATCAAATATATTATTTACATAAAAAAATTTAAAACATTAAATTACATTTAGTTTCATTGATTTTACTTGTGTCGTGTTAAATGCAACTTGTATATAATGTGTCAGATAGAGAATTCTGGCAGGAAACGGTCTCCAACATTTCTTAGAAAATACCAGAACGGAACATGATTGGATTTTGATATAATATTCTTATTATAGTAAAATCTAATCGTTTCCTTACATGTTTTATTATTTTACATAAGAAAGAAAGTGTTCCACAGAAAGCTGTAATTAGGTAGCTGGCTACAGCTTTGTGGTGTGATATTTAAAGTACTTGATTTTGAGAAAACATCGGTATTTCTAACCGATGCATTGAAAAATGTCGATGAATTGTCTCGACGTATTGCATTCAAGAAAACATCGATGTATTTTCTTAGTGGACACTCCTAGTTATAATTCTTTCAAAAATATTCCTAGCCTATTCTAATAAATTGTAAATTAATGTTTACTTCAAAATACAGGTGTGTTCAATAAGATTTTACCAAGTAGCTGAGAGACATTTTGTTCAAAATGGCAGAAACTCATTGTTGAACAAGATGTTAACATTTAAATGTGGAAGACATTTATTATTTTAAGCAGTAAATTAATATTTTATTTTTAATAGCAACTTGTATTAACATAATTTTTATTTTTATACTATATTAACTGTATACGTATGGTTTGGAGATCTATTTTTTAGCTTCTTCCATTTATGTGAAAAAATTTTTTTGACCATATATTTCACATTTACATGTTAAAATTGTATTGAACAACACTGTGAAAAGAAATAAACATTTTTTTCATATTTTTACCTAAAATCTACTTAACCAAAAGCAGGTAGAAATGTACTTGCAAGTATGTAAGTAGATGTTACATGTTGTTAGTACAGTTTTTTAATAAATTGAATGGTAATACTACAATAATTGTAGAACAATTATTGTTCATTCATATATGTTTAGTTTATTTGAAATTTTTGTGAAGTGAAGACGTGTATTCAATAAAAATTTTTAATGTAGGTAAGTAAATTATATTCAGATTTTCAAAATATTTTAATGATTATATTATAATATAATTTTAAATTAAAACAAAAATCTTTTTTACAGATACAATGAAAACGAATGGAAAATAGAATTATGGATCGATAATAAGGTAAATATTTTTCAATTATTAGTTTAATATGTGCGTATTATTTTAATTTTAGAAAATACCTGAATAATTTTGAATTCTACTTGTGAACAATATGAAAATATTCTTTATATATTCCTTTTTATTTTTAATTATCCGTTTATTCAAAATTAACTGCAAGCAGCTTAACTGAGCAATTGATTTGAACTTGCTTTTACTTGAATGGGATGCCGATAATACCATGAAAATTGTAAAATCGTTTATTAAATAGTTGATTGAGAATTTTATTTTTATACCTAGAATACAATGAAAATCAGTCGCTTTAATACTAAATTTTTTAATGTAACAATATAGTCTAGTCATTCTGTTTTGAGCGAAATATTAATTTTCCGTAACCAATATACAGGAAACAGAGACATAAAAATGGAAATTTTTCTGGAGAATTCAATGCTCTATTTTTCTATAAACTGGCATTAGGGGCTCTTGTAGAAATGCAGCCGAAATTGGTAAAACCGGGTTACTTAGTTAAAAAAAAAGGATTTGTTTCAAAAAAAGTTCCGTACAATTGTTAAATAAATTAATTTAAAAAATATCGTTAAAAATGGGATTTTTAGAAACGCGCGCACCTCTTTAAAAAAAAAAATTATACGAAACTTGGTGAAAATTTAGCTCTAAATAAGCCAAAGAAGAGCTTGCTTTGCATGCTTTTGAAAATTTGAAAATTATTCAAAATTTTTGGAAAATCGATTTAAAATAAAAGTTTTTTAAAATCCAATTAAATCACATCCTCGTGCGTTTTCATAAATGTTTCTTCGCTTAAAATTTTCTTACTTAGTTGCAGTAACGTATGTGAAATGTCCGTTCTTTTTTTTCAAAAAGTCCGTTTTCTTCTTTTATAAAATTGTTTTAAAGGCCATGCTATAGCTGGGACTTTTAAAATTTTCAAATATAAAACAATACGTTCGACTAGTGTATATAATATATTAGGCTGCGACACAACGCCCTCTTTCTTTAAACAAGTTACGGCGACCTCGCACAGTTATTGCTGAAGTCGGATACGAAATAATTTCAATTTTGTATTCTAAAAAATGCATCGGTGTCTCTGAGTGATGATTTGTCCAGTTTAAAGTTCACTTTTTTTTATTTATTATTTATTTATTTATTTATTTTTGTTTATATAAATAATTTATTTAACAATTTTTTGACATCGGCCTGGACTAGATCGATCCGAAATAAATAGTTAAAAAAATTTTGTACGAAATTTTTTTTTACAAAGCCTATTTTTTCAAACTAAATAAACCGGTTTGCATCAACTTTGGTCGCCATTTTTTATTATAATTCTTTAAGGCCCTTTTACACTAGTGTAATTAAGATTTTTTCCGTCCAAATTATATAAATTAATAACACTGAGCGACTTGGTGAAAATATTAGTTGGCGGTGTAAGTAACATAATACAAAGGGCTTACTTGAACCGTTACAAATGTCTGTTTTAAATTGGTCTATTTAAGTATATTGTTTACTAAACCGCTTAAAATCTAGAAAAACCGAAAATTAGGATTTTTCGTCCCATAGCTCAAAAACGAAAAGAGATATTTATAGCGTGTTCAGGAAATAGTGTTAATACGTAAATAATCAGCATAGTTCAATTGGGTTTTGGATTCGTAGCACCCATCTTGTAAAGCGTTAGAGACAAAACAAAAGTTGAAATATAAAAGTGTTTCCTATAAAAAAAATAAGCAACTTTTGTTTGAAACATTTTTTCCTAAACATCACTCGTGAGGTCGAAAATTAGGTTAGAAAGACTCTCTTTAATTATTTTCTGTTTACTTATTATGGACATTCAAAAGCTCAACCTTGGTCAATTTGTACATTTTAAAGTTATTTTTACAATACCTAACAACTGGGAAGATGCATTTTACAATATTTTTCGAAGACTTACATTTTCACATTTTTTGGACTTAATTAATCGTTATAAGTAAGTTTCTTTCGTCTTTGGTCAAATTGTATATATAAAAATTTTTTAAATTTTTACGACGTTTCAAGCCATGCAACCGGACCTTGCAACGTATACGGGAAAATCAATAGCTTACTCATTGGGTTAGAACTATCGATAAAATGTGGTCTCAGCTTTGCTCAAATTTTGAGAAAACTTTTGTCACCCCTACCATTACATGACATTGTAATTACTTTTTATCTCTTTTTTTATATATAAAATACATGTATACAATATCAGTAATATGCATATATTACTGCATATTATATCACGTTTCTAACATAATTTTCGCCCTCACAGGTGAACAGTGATGTTTACGAAAAAATGTTTCAAACAAAAGTAGTTTTTGATAGGGAACACTCTTTTTTTTAAAGTTTTGTTCTATCTCTGACGGTTTATAAAATGGGTCCTACGAATCCAAGACATAATTGACTTATTTACGAATTCACACTCATTTTTTACGTCCTGAACACACTATAAAAATTTCAGCTAGACATTTCTTTTCGTTCATGAGTTATCGTGTTTACGGACGAAAAATAGTTTTTTCGGTTTTACTGGATTTTAAAATATCTAATAAAAATTATAAAATTTATTTTTCAGTTTCATAAAAATTCATGCTTATTCTGTAATACAAATGAAACACTCTCCATGTTTCATAAAAATTGAATGTTTTTTGCGCGAGAAAAAATAAAATCGAAAAAAACAATTTTCTCTTTCTTCAATCTTGCTGAACATTTTTCCATAAGTCATTTTTTCCCATAAATCGTAAAAAAACTATTTCAACCCCTGAAATCAACCCTCATTTCACAATTTCCAAGGTTCTCGAGTTTAATTGTTTTTTACTATGTTACTTACGCCCCAAACTAGCATTTCCACCAAGTCGCTGCCTGTTAGTAATTTATTTGTCTAAAAACCTAACTACACTAGCCTATTTAATGTAAAAAAAAAATAGGGCATTACGAAAAATTTCCGATTTTTTACATCTCTTAGTTCCCTATGTATTGATCTGAATAATTGTAAACAGGCTTCACGAAAACGACACTTTGTTTTGGTAAACCGTACTATATACAGAGTGTTTTTTTAAGTTGACATATGCTTGAAACGTAAAAAATAAATTTTATCGATAAAAATGCATTAATTTTTTTTTTTTTTCGTATCAAAATTGTTATTTCGTATATTTGTTTCTGCCATATCTAGGCGCTCTTCGCCAAAAATTTTCGAATAAATCAGATCAAAGTGGTTTGTTTTTCTTTGAAGACCACTTTTGTTCAAATTGAATGAACAAATGCACAAAAAGCTATATTTTTTTCTAAACTATTCACTTTACAAAAAAAAAATTTCAAACAAAAACGTTTGCGTATTTATAACGAACAACTTAAATTTAAAGCGTTTTTATTATGGGTCCTAAAGGGGATATATTTTAATAAAGCGTTTATATAATATTAGTTAGTTATGAATCAAAGTAAGCTTTTAATTGAACTTTAAAACTTCGATCCATGTCGGTATAACATTTGTGACTTTAAAACTAATATTTTTCGTTTGAAGCATTTTCTTTGATTAAATTTATTTATCGAGTTTCAAGCATATGCCAACAATTATACAACCAAATTTTTAAGTAAAAAAAATTTTACCTAAATGTGTCACATAGGCTTAAAAATTCTTACTCCTTCCCCTTTACACGGAGAGTTAAAAATGGAGAGTTAAAAAGTGAGAAATGTTATCTCTAACTTTCATATAAGGTAAATGTACCATATTACGGGATATTTAGGCATAATGCACTTTGAAGCTGATTATTGAAGTAAATATAAATATTTCCACTATAAAAATTGATTTGTCGTACAAAATGATTTATTGAGAATTAGTTTTGATCATTTTTTCACGCCAAAGTCTTTAATTTATAGTATTAAACGTTAATTTTCTGGACTTCGAGTTTGTCTCTAATTCCATTATAAAATTCGGCTTTGAACCTGATTCCGGGAATGAAAGTACATAATTCCAGGATACACACACTTAACATAGGTAAATTAAAAATTTTTTTTGTTTAATGTAATTAAGATAATTGAGTATTATCATAAAAAATTTGATTGAAAAATAAAAATTTTTAATTTTTAATTAATTTAAAAAAAAATCATAACATATTTCGGAATACTAATGACAATAAATCATTGGTATTATAAATATTATCGTTATTAAATTAATGAAGTTAATAGAATTGTTATTTTTTTAAATTCTTTTTATAATAGTAAACGTTATTTTAACAATAAAAATCATCAAAAATTAATTAAAATAACAAATAAATTCAAGTTTCCATTTTCTCCGTTACAATGTGATATTCCCGGAATTGTATACATAAGTAAAAACTCTGCTCATTATTCCGGGAGTTAAAAACACATCATATACTTATCATAAAAAGCAAGTATTTAAGCATAAATTAGCCAAATTAAAAAAAAAAAATACATCCCGTAATTACCTCGCAAAAATCTACGACATCTACTGCTTCAATCGGTATAAAATATTTTAATAATTAAAACACCAATTTAAAATGAGAGTTAAAAATAATTACTTATTATTTTCCCTAATTACGGTAGACTCCCGTAATATAGTTCACTATCACTGAGTTAAGTAAATAATTCCGGGAATCATAATTTAAAGAAAATAATTAATTAAAATAATTTGAAAAAGCTTTAAAACGATTTTTTTATTCATTCTAATCAATATTTTTACATATTCAAAAATGATAAACTTACCAGTAAACTAAAAAGAGCTAACAATCTAACACTGTCATCTTACGTTTAGAGACAACATATTTTTTATAAAACCAGATGTTAACCGATCGATCACTTTTTCGATTGATATAAGTATTTAAGTGTGATTTGATTTGTTCAAAAGTCGATTTTTTTTTGTTCATATTTTAGTGCTAGAGACTCTGTTATTTTTTAAATTTAAAAATTTATTTAGTGTTTCTTATTTTTTGATTAAAATAAAAAACTCCCGGAATAACGTACTAGCCCGTAATAATGTACATTTACCTTAAAGTTTAGAAGCGTACCCAAATTAAAAACATAATTTTAAAACAAATTCATTTAGAACACCCGAAAGCTTGTTTATTTCTCCTGAAAATGAGATATAAAAAATTACTGTACGTAGTTTCAGTTATTCCTCTTATATCTTGATAGTTCATATTGGTCACATAGATAAACTTTGAAACTTCGAGATGCCCGTATGCGATCAGTGGCAGGAAACATATTTAATGTTAAAAATAATGTCAGTTTCTATTTTTTGTCGAAAATAACTCTGCTTAAATTTTGGAAAATTTTCAATGAATATATCTTACAAATTATTTAATAATTAATTACTAAATGATAATTTTTTTCCAGATAAAATTGGTCGTGAAAATGGAAACAGTACAGATGCTATTTTAAAAGTATCATTTTAATTTTTTTTTTGCAATCATATCTGATCCAAGAGAAAATAAATGAATTAAAATTTCACAAAACCCGCTAGGCCTATGGTATCCAACTATGGGGAAGTGCTAGCAACAGTAACATCGAAATTCTTCAACGGTTTCAATCAAAAGTGCTATAAAAAATTGTGAATCTCCGTGGTATGTATTGTGCGTAATCACGCCATTCACCGTAGTATCATAGTGTCCACAGAACGTGAAGAAATTTCGCCATCCAGTGATCAAAACGTTAAAGTGATCAATGTTTAGACAGTTTGTGAAACCATAAACAGGCTTAACTGACAGAGTGTACTTAATTTAAGATTTATAATTACGTAGTTTCCTATAATTTCAACTAGGTATTTATAGTATACATACTATAATTGCGATCAGGTTATTCCCAATGGGTTATTCCCATATAGCATATAGTAAATAAACTTGATACTGACAATAAAAGATCTATCTTAACTAATATTGAATATATATTAGAATATAAAAAAAATTTGGTAAACAATTTTGAAATTAATTTTAAATTAAATTGAGTTTAAACTTAGAAATAGAAATATTAATGATAGAATCCACAATTTGTTATAATTTTTCGTATATGTGTATATGTCGTCTTGAGTCGTCCAAAATTAGTTCAACAGCTGAAAATACATATTGGTGCAATGACTCTTTAATTTTTCACTAATATTTATGATTTGGATCATAATTATTGATAAATGTCTATAGTAATTTCGATTATGTAAATGGTTAAAAGATCGGCGTAATTTATTATAATTTTAAATAATATCCATTTTATTTAGGAGTAATCAAAAATTTGTGATAACTATCTCTTCCCGTCTGTGGTCCGTCTCATCCAAAATTTGTCAAATTATTGAAAATATGCGCAATGGTGCAATGATTTTTAAATGTTTCAGTAATATTTATAATTTTATTTCATATTAATTGACGAATCTATAATGTTTGTATATATTTATTAATTTCGATTATGTTAATTGTTAATACTAAACCGTAAAATGCTCCTTAGATGTCTGCAAGTTCTTGCATTTGGGTTTGGACATTGACATTTTCCATAAAATAACTAATTATTAATAATAATACAAACGACATTAAGATTGTACAATGATAGAAATAAAAAGTGTATTTACAAATGTGCCATTGCAATTAAATTTGCAGGACTAACCAAATATTTATTATAACTTTGTCAACCCGTTTACGGTCTGTTTCATTAAAAATTTGTTAAAAACAACTGAAAATACATAGCGGTGCAATGATTTTGTTACTTTTGTAGTATTTATGATTTTCTTTCGTTTTTATTGATGAATATTAAATGTTTATATATATTTACTAATTTTGATTTTGATGTAAATGGTTAACAGTTCGATGTAAAATGCTCTCTTGCATACTGGTACCTGTCATGAACTCCGACAAACGTACATTGTCGTATATAATCAGCCTTTATGGCATACATAATAAACCAGGAGTGTTACTGTCATAGCTTCAGGACCTCTTAAGATGTACAATTTGGCTACGAGTGATACAAATCAGCGCATTGCTGTCGTCAGGTCCGGGATCTTAAACTGATTTTAACAATTTTGCATAAAATCATTGACAATTAATAATAATATAAACGAAATTAAGATTGTACAATAATAGAAATAAAATACTAATTACAATAAATTTAACATCAATTTTTATTAGGTGTCCGAATCTACTGATTTATGCTTATACTCACCATATTCGTTATGTGCGTAGTCATGGTAGGGACAATAAACTCGATGCCAGCGCTACCAGTGAACAATTTTGGAGTTAAAGGGGGCTGTTATGACTAATTTGCAATTCTTTACATGTTAATTTTATAGAAAATGTCAAATTAAAATTATTGAAAAACACTAATTAATTAAACTTAATGCATTAAAAATTGTGAAAATAAGAAATTAAATTGAATAAATATTATTTTTCAAATGTAAATTATCATAATTATTTATTTAAATTTGTGAAACAATAATATTAAATTTTCAATTTAAATTTTAGTATTATTTTTAGACTTTGACATAAATTTCAAGCAACTTAACCTACTGTTTACTACATTCTTTATTTTCTAGCATTACACTTACTTGTTTTTGGTTCATTTAACTAGTGAAAAAAATGACACAATCACTGTAAAATTGTCACATATTTTTATGTAAATTTTTTTTATTATTACATATAATATTTATTTATATTTTTGTCTCTTGCTATAGGCATACATATAAAAACATACTCTGACAGCCTCCCGTAGTTCATGTTTTGTGTGGCGCTGCAGTCACACTCGAAGCGAATATTCTATTAAATTGTTTTAAAATAAATAAATAAATAATAAATTGTATTAGTGTTGTAAATTTTTGTTTTTTTTTGTTTGTTAATAATATTAAATTTCTTTCAGTTACTTCGATTTATGTCCTACGATTAAGAAATAGTCCAAGTTGGCTTTTGAAATAAATGATTTATATTCATTTGAATAACATATTTTTTTTAAAATATTATGTGTTTTTAATTATTTTAGCAAAAACAAGTCCAAATAAATTATTACTTTTAATTATTAAAATTAGTATTAAGCGGTCTATTCAATAAAACTTAATTTTACATTTATAATATTTTTGAAAATTGATTTATAAAATTTATGTAATTTATTGTGTTTTGTATGTAAATTTATTATGAATGTATAAAAACAGTATTAATAAAATAATTGTAAAGAAAATTTAGCGTAATATTTTACCCAAGTCCTGTACCAAATTAGCTTAAGAATAATTAGTTACTCATTCCCGGAGTTTCTTTTATTCCAGCATATGAGGGAAGTTTTTAAATAAAATGCAACATTGTTATAAATTACTAAAATGAAAGAAATGAATGTGCTGTCATAAAGCATGATACAACTGTAGTAAAATATAATAAAATTATTCAACTATAAAATTTTATTATTTTCTTAAACACTAATTAACTGAAACAAAACCACCTAAAATGCTCATACGGTTAAAATTTTAGAACTATTTTTAAATTTATTTCTCCCACAACAGTTAGAATGTTTTATATAGCATAGAGTTCTAGAGAGGTGAATGGGAAGATTTTCTTGGTTTATCTCCTCACAAAGCTAAAAATTATTATATTTCTCTCGCAGACACAGAGTATTTTAATTTCTTCTACGTCTAGCCAACATTAACAACATATACATATGTTCTCTTTGTATAAAAAAATTTTACGTTTTGAATGGAAGTAGATCTTTATAAAAGGTTTGTATTATTGAATCGCTTTCAAGGTCATTTAATCGAAAATTTTTCATAGCTTGGTTCTTGACTCTTCATCTAGACAACAGAAACACCATATAAACATGTGCAAATTGCATAAAAATATTATTTTATGTCTTAAAAAAAGTCAAGATTTTGTACAAAGGATTGTATCATTTTTTTACATTTTCTCTTCCTCTATATCTAGGCAACAATAACAACATATAAACATGTGCAAATTGCATAAAAATATTATTTTATGTCTTAAAAGTAGCCAAAATTTTGTAAAAAGGATTGTATTAATTTTTTTAGTTTCCTTTACTCTATATCTAGGCAACAGTAACAACATATAAACATGTACAAATTGCATATAAGTCTTATTTTAGGTCAGATTTTTAAAAAAAAGTTGAATATTTTTTCGAATTACTTTCACATTGAAGCCTGAATTCGGTTTATTTTTAAGAACTCCAACTTTTTTTTTTTGTTTTAGTTCATCTAAAATTTAAAAATTTGTAATTTTCATGAATCGAATTGAATCGCTTTCAAATCGAATTTATTAACTCGAATATTCGAATTTATTAATACCCTTTTTGTATCAGGGATACTATGATGTTTCTAGCTTCTGGATTAAATTTACCTGAAAAATTCATTCGTGAATATTATTTGCTCAAGCTTGACACGCAAATTCAAGTTCAACTCGTCACTCTTGGAGATGACGTTGAACTGAAAAATATTGTCAAGTTTGCGAATAAAATTCACAACATTATTCATCCAACGAATAACAATTGTTCTTTTTCAATTTTAGAGAACAAAAATAACAATTTAAATAAAGATGAAAATAAACATCACGTAAAAAAATCATATTTCAAGCAAAAATCACATAAATACCCAAATAAAGTTGACAGATCGAAATTTCAAATAGTGAAAATCATCTTGCTAGTGGTGAGTGTCCTCTGTTTACTAAAAAATCCACCAAAAACAGAAAATTCATATCAGATACTAAATTAGTAACTGATTCAAGAATTTCGCGATAAAAATCACTTTCCCAGAATAACTCGAAATATACTTTTCGACATCGTATTGTCACGAGTTCAGGTCCGATATTTTCGAACTATCGTAATCTCGGACACGACGAACTCATCGCTGCAAAAAATTATTTCTCGAACCTATTGGATTTGGGAATTTGTAGGCAATCGTTTTCAAAGAAATGGTCTTCACCTTTATATTTGAAGAAAAACCCTGATGGTTCTTTTCATATATCTGGTGATTACCGTAACCTGAATTCGATAACATTACCTGACAAGTCCCCAATTTCAAATAATTTAAACGATTTACGAGCTAAATTACATGGTAAAAAGGTCTTTGCAAAATTGAATTTGCATAGTTCTTCTTACCATATACCTATCTTAGAAAGTGATATCGAAAAAACCGCCATAAATACCAGTTTTGGAACTTTTGAATTTTTATTTGTTCCCCCTAATTTACAAAATTTTCCACAATCAAATTTTAAATTTATGGCAGAACTTTTTAAAGATTTCGATTTTGTTTTCATCTCACGCGACACTTTACTGATTTTTAGCGAAACTGATGCTCACCACAAGCAACACCTAAAAACTGTATTTGAGATTCTCAAAGGAGCGAAAATTCAAATAAATTCATCGAAATCTATTTTTAGCGTTTCAAAATTCACTCAAAACTCAGCGAAGTATTTTTCCTTGAATGCACGACAACTTTCGGCTTTTAATTTAATTAAACAAAAGTTATTAAATGCGCCGAAATTAGCGCATCCAGTTTTGAATGCTGAAACTTGTTTAGTAACAAATTCCTCACCTACAGGACTAAATGTTACTTTAAAACAAAAAATTGAAGGTACTTAGAAACCTTTATCGTTCGCATCAAGGAAAATGACTGATACTGAACAGAGGTTTAATAAATGTTCTCAAGAATTATTAGCGATGGTCTTTGGAATCAAAAAATTTCATAGTTTCCTTTCGAATCGAAATTTTTATATTCAGACCAATTTAAATTCTTTATCCAATGCTATTAATTCTAAAAATGAAGATTTATTAAATCGAAATTTTCATTATTTGAATTTCATAGACGAATATACAATCGATATTCGTTGTAACGAAGGCAGTGAAAACTTTTCGCATAATTTTACCGAAAATTAATAAAATTTCACTATCTTCAAAAGATGATTCAAATTCGATCGATAAATTTGATTCAAATGATGAACTGAATCCCTCCCTTAACTCCCTTAACTTAGACTAGTTAAGCTTAACATCCATAAAGAGCTTTTTACGTAGCACCCATCTTTTCGTCTAGGTTTGGTGAGTTGTTTCATGAATTCTGTGGCTCTTTCAACTCCTGTCAACATATATTGCCCGTTATCATTTCGATTGTTCTTCAACATCATCAAGTCATCAATGAAGTACAACAGTGAAGAATTTATATACTCTTAAGAATTTCTTCATTGTAATTAGAAAGTGATTAAACTTGGTTTTCAAAATTTTTGATATTTTTGAAAATATCACCATATTTTTAACAAACCAATTTCTAACATTTTCTATTGTCAGAGCTTGTACTTCACCGCAAGGCCATTTTTTTTTTATGTGGGTTTCCCCTAACTACGAATAATCACACAAATTAAAATCAAAATTTTCTTTTTTAATTTGTTGCTTTCATTCAGAAAAAATGTCTGGAAACCCAAATTCAAATTATTCTTAGTTCGTTCCCACACATTACCTTGGCAACGCCGGTTGTTTGTACTACAGATAATTTCGGAATAAATTTTCAAACATAGTTCTTTTGGTTTTATTTCGTATTTTATTTCAGCATTTTCAGATGTAAGAGCAACCTCTTACAAACTCATGGAATTTTTTGAAAATTTGTAATTAAGCTCTACAAACCATCCTCTTCAAAGTCTATCCTATGCCAATGTTTTATTTTTTCAATTAAGGGAGAAAACTACCCCTTATTAGAAAAATGCAATAAAAACAATTCAAAAGTGTTTCAAAGTGCTTTGCAGGATTGAGTATAATAAATTATGTTAAAAATACTTTGAAACATCATTCAATCCCAAAAAACATCCCCTTTATCCGTAGATCATCCCTTGTATTTATCAAAATGAATAAAAATAACAAATTTATCTTATTTATCGTTTACTTTTTTGCAATTTTGTAATTAGGCTCTACTTACAATCCTCTTCAAAGTCTGCCTCTCCCAAAGTGTACTTTTTGCCTTTAGAGGGGAAAACTACCCCTTATAAAAAAATGTATAAAAAATAAATAAAAAGTGGTTTAAATTGCTTTGCTGGATTAGGTATATAATAAATCTTTGATTTTTAAATAAAGATGCAATTGAAATTTCACATAAAATTGTGTAACTTACGAAGGAATAAGATACACACTTTTATGTGAAATTTCAATTGCATCTCTATAACATAATTTTAAGGACTATAACATCTGAAAGTTTCATCTTTTTATAACCCTTAGTTTTGAAAAGGTGAAGGTTCAAAAGGCTCAAAACATTGAGTGTTCACGCGGGTATACGGACTTAGACCGTTAATATCTCCGTTAAATTTCGGCTTAGAAAAAAAAAAATAAAGTAAATGTTTGTTAAAAACAGGCCTACATATTTGTTACCGAGTATGTTTTTCGTAACTGCAGTAGTTTTTTAGTTATTTCGAAAAAAAAAACAAATTTTTTTTTATATTCGAAAATTTTAAAAAAGTTGATTGTGCCTATCTAATAACAAGCCTTCAAACCCAGTGTAACTTCTTGATCACATATACGAGACTCAAATGAAGTGAACTGTGTAAGGAAATTGATTTATTACAATTTAAGTGGAAATGGTACCAATCCTGTGTGAGATTTTTCTTTTAAAAATTTGAATAGCCCACGTTCTTTCAACTGTAACTCACTCAATTTTTGTCCGATCGACTTTTAACACAGCTCATTTTGAAGGTATTTTCAAGCACTACATAAAAGAAAAATTTCATTTTTTCCCCGTTTTTAAACGTCAAACACTAAAAAAAAAAAAATATAAAAATAATGAATAAAAAAAAAGATTTTTTGATACGGTATTACTTACTGATCGTTGTATTTAATAAATCGATTAAGCAATCATTCTCTTTGTTTTTTTATTGGCTACAATTTTATTCTAACTACTATGCTGAAAAAACGCCTATTTTTTGAGTATGTTACGAAAAACCAACTGAAAACATGCTTTTTTTATGTCAAATCTGCGCGCTTTCAATTGCAAATAGCTCAAAAAGTATTTGGTTAATAAATAAGTGTATATGACATTTTTTGCTTAAAATTGGTCACTCTATCGATTCCAGGAGTTATTTTGACCAAAACTATTTTCACCCCCGAGAAGGTGGCAACCACCTCCAGGAAGGAAGCGCCCTTCGGCGTGATATAGATTTTGAATAGGGTGGTAAGTACAGCCTATTTCCAAAATTTCAACAAAATCGATTCAGTTACTTGGATTTCGGAGGTAAAAACCTTTATTCCCTGGAGTATATTTATATGTGCTTCATACTCTTCCCTTATGGAAAAAAGAAATTGTTAATAAGTCTGAATAACACTTCTTAAAGTTTTACTTTCTCTTAAAAACTCTGAAAAAGTCTTATAATGTCGGAATAATTCTTAATAAGACATAATAAGACGTAATAAGTCGGAATAATTCCAAGAATTGATGACTCTGCTGAAGAGTTATTCAGAGTTAATAAAACTTACTAAAAGAGTTAGTAAGACTTTTTCATACTTTTTAACACTTACAAAAAGAAATTAATAATTTTTTTGAGGCTGTAAAAAGAGTTATTCCGACTTATTAAAACTTTCAATAGTATATTTATAGGGCTATAAAAAGAATTATTAAGACTTTTTAATTCCCGTATGCAAAATAATTTGTTACTGGATATTTAAGTTTCACAGAACGAATTTATAATGCCGGGGATAACTGGCATATTTTCAAATCACTACATATTATAAAACAAAGTCGCTTTTTCTGTCCCTATGTCCCTATGTACGCTTAAATCTTTGAAACTACGCAACGGATTTTGATGCGGTTTTTTTTAATAGATAGAGTGATTCAAGAGGAAGGTTTTTATGTATAATACATCCATATTATAGTAGAGTAAGTGGTTGAAATAGGGGTTGAAAGGGATATGCTTCAAAAACTAAAAAAGTTGTGCATCGATTAAGCTCAAATATTGACACGATATACAACCAGCTTCAAAGATATATTGTTTTTGTCTACTTTTAACCTTCGGAGGGTAGAAAGGTGAAGCGAGAAAGAGGGAAGGAATTATCGAATATTTACAAATATACCTAAGTGGGGTATCAAATAAAAGGGCATGACGTGTAGATTACAAAACTGTTATCCCACGCAAGGAAATGTGGAGGGAGGGGTGCAAGTGGGGATGTTTCCCAGCAAAGCGGGTAGTTCACAGCTAGTATAAATATAATTGTAGTTCAAACGTTTAAGGTAATAAATTTGAAGAAATAATTAAAAACAAATTTTTTTTTTCTATCTTTTTTTGGAACGCTTATTGCGCGCTGTTTTTTGAATATTACTTTTTTTGTTTGCTAATTAAAAACGTTTGAAGCTTATATTAATATTTTTTAAATCTATTTATTATCGTTTTTATTCATTCCTAATTATCATAAATAAATAAATTATTAATTATTAACATAAAAGTATAAATAATCTTTTACGAGCAGTAATCTAATTTTATCAATTTATTTAAAAAAAGAACGTTAATTAGAGCAGTTACGAGTATCAATTATGGGTTAAACAAAAATTATTGAATAAATTTAAGCCAACAAAATTTTAAAAATCGAATTTTACAATTGTTGTGTATGTGTAGTACATTGATTGCAAGCAGGAAGTCACCACTTGGTACAAATAATATACATACTGATAAGCAACTACTACACACATTCAACAAGTAGATCTGTATTAATCAACATGGCTGTTTATGGTAATTAATTAATAAATCATATTTAATTTAATAACATGTGTTTTAATTATCAAACATAACATGGCGCTGCGTAAATAAAAAAAAATATATATGTATATATTAATACAGTGAGTGCAGGAAAATAAAAATAAAAATATAATATAAACACCACGTAGTTCAGTGTACGTTAAGTTGTAAACACACGCAGAAAATAAGTTTGAAAATGGAGGTAATAAACCAGAGAAATTAGATGTGATAGGAAACACGGCGGTTAACTGGGATATATTCAAGCAAAATTTTGAAATATATCTGATTGCTAGTGGCCAGGAGGAATCAACAGACAAGCAGAAAATAGCGTTGTTTTTGAATTTTATTGGCATGGAGGGATTGGGTATATTTAATACATTCAAAGCTGATATGAAAACACTAAAATATACAAATATGTTGGAATTATTTGACATTCATTTCAAGGAGCATGTGAATGTGGTATTTGAGCGATTTAAATTCTTTTCGTTGTATCAAAAAAGTGATCAGAGTATTGATCAATTTACAACGGAACCAAAAAAAGCAGTAAAAAAATGTGAATTTAAGGAGCAAGAAAATGGATTAATCAGGGACAAAATAATATTGGATTGTAAAAACAAAAAATTACAATCACAATTATTAAAAGAATACTAGTAAATAATGAAACAAAAAGTCAAACACAGTTGACATGGTAAAAGCAAAAAATGGCAGTGAAAGAAAAAAGAGATTAATGAAAAAAACTTTTTATGTAAAAAGTGTAAAAGCACAAGTTTGGAAATTGTCCTGCATATGGTAAAAAATGTTTGAGGTGCAACAAATTCAATTATTTTGCTGCAGTGTGTAAAAACAAACGAGTCAACACCGTTGATGTAGATAGTGATAGTACTGAAGAATCTGCCTTGGTGGGTTCAATTGAAGTGGATGCAGTGGATAAAACAGATGGCAAAGAAAAATGAAATACAAAATGATTTGAAAATATTAGATTAGAAAATAGTATAGTAAAGTTTAAGCTTGATACAGGAGCAGAAGTAAATTTAATCTCTATAAATGATATAACAAATGTTAAAAATTTAAAAGTTAGAACATGTAACATTATTTTGCTCAGTTATGGTGGGTATAAAGTTAATCCCACTAGTAAAATTAATTTAAAATGCTCAATTAATGGGCTTACAAAATATTTAGAGTTTATTGTTGTAAATTTCAAAGCAGTACCTATATTAGGTCTGCCTGGTTAAATTAACTGAAGTAAATAAACCTATGATAACTGAACAAAATATTAGAAATTTGTTTATTGAAAATAATATTGATGTTTTTGAAGGATTAGGAAAATTTAAAGACAAATATCAGATTAAAATTAACAAAAATGCTGAAGGAATTATAAAACCCCCTAGAAAGTTACCATTAACAATTACAAATGAGTTACTAAAAACATTAAATAAATTAGTAAAAGATAAAATCATTACACCTGTAGATCAGCCAAAAGAATGGGCTAATAATATAGTTATTGTTAAAAAAGTTGACAAATCATAAAGGATTTGTTTGGATCCCCATCATCTAAATAAAGTAATTAAAAGGGAATATTTCCTTATTCCCACGTTCAATGAAATACGTTCAAAATTATCACATAAAAAGTATTACTCAGTTTTTTATTTAAAAGATGGATTTTGGCACATCCCACTAACAGATCAGTCTAGTGATCTGTGTACCTTCAGTATCCCACATGGCTATTATATATTTTTACGATTATCGTTTGGTGTAGCGTGCGCTCCAGAAATCTTTCAAAAGATTGTAGTAAAGAATTTTGAAGACATTAAAAATGTAATAATTTATTTTGATGATATTTTAATTGCAACTGAAACACTAGAAGAACTGGACATAGCAGTGAAAGCACTATTAAAAAGAGCACGATCACTGAATGTCAAATTCAATAAAAATAAGTTGCAATATAAGCAGCAGAGTAGTAAATACCTGGGTCATGTATTTAGTGTTGAGGGAGTTAGGGTAGATGTCACCTAGAAACCGAAAAGAACTTCAAAGCATATTGGGTATGTTTAACTATTTGAGGGATTTCATTCCTAATTTGGCAGAACTAACTAATAATTTAAGAGAATTATTAAAAAAATAATCAGTGTGGTTATGGACCGAAAAATACGAACAGAGGTTTAACATGTTAAAAGAAATAGTAACAAAGCCGCCTGTTTTGTGTAATTTTGATTCAAAATCAGAAATTGTAATACAGTGCAAGCAAAAACAAAAACGAAAACGGGCTAGCAAAAACGGGCTAGTATGCTTTTTAATTCAAAATGGTCAACCGGTATCATTTGCGTCTCGTAGTTTAACTGAAACTGAAAAAGGTTATGCGCAAATTGAAAAGGAAATGCTAAGTATTTTATTCAGTTGTAAAAGTTTCATAATTATATTTTTGGGCAGAAGATAAAGATACTCACAGACCACAAACCTCTTGTGGCAATAAATGAGAAAGAATTCGAAAAAGTAGCATCTGATAGGCTTTTAAAAATTAAGTTAAAAATATTACAGTATGATATAAACGTTCAATACCTACCGGGTAAGGAAATGTTCATAGCTGATTTCTTATCGAGGAATTTTCTAAAAGAAAGTAATAAGGAAGGGGAAATTAAATACGAAGGAACAATTCATATGATAGAAGAATTGGAGACTGTTAATGAGGATGCTATCAGGGAAAATACGGAATCAGATGAAACATTGAAAAAGTATGAAATTTATATAAGGGTGGCACTCGCTACCAAAAACATTGTCAAATGAAGGTAAACATTTTGTAAATTTAAACAAGTGAAAACAAACAATTAGCTGAGTTAATTGTTGAAATACCATGTATAGACAGTGTTGATTACTGTATCACATTACACATACATACATGTCGCACATACATAAGTAATTTGTACCCTTACGGGTAAACAGTGATGTTTACGAAAAAAGTTTCAAGCAAAAGTTGTTTATTTCGTTTAAAGGAATATTTTTACATTTAAACTTTTATTCTATCTCTAACGGTTTACAAGATGGGTCCTATACGGACCCAAGACCCAATTGATCTATGTTGCTCATTTATGAACTCGACCTCACTTTTTACGTTCTAAGCACCCTATAAAAATTTCAGCTTGATATCTTTTCGTTTTTGAGTAATCGACAGACGACAGACAGACAGACAATCGGAAATAGACTAATTAGGTGATTTTATGAACACCTATACCAAAATTTTGTTCCTAGTATCAATATTTTTAAGCGTTACAAACTTGGGACTAAACTTAGTATACCTTGGTATATTTCATATACATGGTATAAAAATGATATCACTGTAAACAATAATATAATAAACTTAAATGATAGGATAGTAATACCTACAAATTTGAGAATGAAAATCATAGAATGGTTACATAATGAAGGTCATTTTGGGATTGTTAAAACAAAGCTAAGAGCTAGGCAAATAATTTACTGGCTGGGGTTAAATCAGGATGTAGAAAATGTTATAAAAAAATGTAAAATTTGTGAAAAACATCCAGTTTCTAATGTTAAGGAACCATTGATTTGACATCCATTGCCAGACTTACCATTCCAAAAAATAGGGGTAGATATTCTGACACATAATCAAAAAGATTTTTTGGTAGTCATGGATTACCATTCAAAGTGGATTGAAATTAGATCAATTGAAAAGAAAACATCACGGGTAGTTAGCTCTAAATTAATGGCCATATTTAGTGTTCACGGAATACCAAAAATAGTGATCGCTGATAATATGTCATTTTTATCGGCTGAGATAACATAATTTTCAAAAAGGTGAAATTTTCAAATAATAACGTCCAGCCCTCATTACCGAAAGTAAAATGGGTTAGCGGAAAAGGCTGTGGATATAATTAAAAGAATTTTTTTTAAATGTGGTATGGACCATAATGGGTTGTATATTGCACTATTGGAGAATAGATCGACACCTATTCCAATAATCAATTTATCACCAACAGAAATGCTGATGAACAGAAAGCTAAGAACTGAATTACCAAATTTGGACAAAAACCTAAAACCAAAGATAGATTGTAATATCGCGAATGAATTGAACAAAACACAGCAACGGTATAAAACAAATTATGGCAGAACGGCTAATAATTATATTTAATAACATGTGTTTTAATTAGCAAACATAACAACAATTGACTAATTTTACTGCAATTTGCTTTACAAATTTTGTTTAACTCTCAATTTATATCCCATATAAGTTTTTTTTTTTTTTAATTTATACCATGGCGAAATTAATACTAGGTCGTCCTTTTTTTAATTAAAGTTAAAATTTATTTTTTTAATCAATTGAGAAAATTTTGATACTTTTATAACAATTGCAAGTCATTAAAAATTTTTAAAAAGTGAAGGGTAATGGCAATTTTTTTCCACTAGTATGGATTTAAAAAATAGTTGATTATTCCCACCACCCAAAACGTTTTTTTTTTTTTTTTTTTTTAATAAACGACCCACGTAGGATATAATGGATCTAATAATGTATTTTTTTTGTCCTAATTTCTAAGATAAATTATAAATTTTATTATTTTTTACAATTTTAAATGTATGTGCAATAAAAAAATTTTTTCCTTAGCTGATATTTTGCAAACTAAGTATAAAAAATGATACTTAAATTTTAAATTGAAACGTCAATATTAGAGAAATCTGGAATATTTAATATATAAGAATTTTTTTAAGTTCAACTTCTATTTAAATTGGACAGTAAATTTCAGTGAAATCTTCTTGTCACCATAATGATTCGGAATGTCAAAGTTTTTCAAAGAAATTTACTGTCTAAATTTCGCTTAACTCTTAATCGATATTAGCTGTAAATAAGTTTTTTGTAACTGCATTGTCCTTTTTTAACTTTTTTCAATTAAGGATGTTCCAGCATGGTATTTGCAATTTCTATGTTAAAGCAATGGTACAATTTTTTTTTCGACAGAATTTAACGAAAAATTAAATTTAAGAATTTAATAATGCTTACTATTAATTCCCAAAGTTTCAGAAATTTTGACCGTTTAAAATGGGAAATAATTATGCCAACGTCCCAATTTCGATCAATTTACGTCAAAATTAATATCTCGAAAGTGAAAATTAATTTCTAATTTTTTTTTTTAGAATTGTATTGTATAAACATTTTTTTCTACTTTTTCTTCAATATATAATAATATCATAAAAAATAGTTGGAGAGACCGGACATTTTACATGATTTAAATGGGACATGACCCTCAAAATCGCGAACTTTGTCTTTAAATATCTCGCGATCTAAACGGTCAAAAATTATGAAATCTTAGGAATTCATAAATTAAGCTATTATAAACCCGAGAAAAAAAATTCGGCCAAATCTGTCGAAAAGTGATTTCATGCTGGTACTACCTTAATGCTGTAACTTTTTTTTTTTAAATTAATTTCCGAACAAAAACCGGTCATTCTCTAGATGATATAATTATTGCTGTTGCTGTTACTCTACAAAAAATACAATATATTTTTAGATAATTTTATATCAGCTACTGAGTCTGGTAAAATAAATATTGCTATAGTAAATTATTAGAAAACGTTGCATCAGGAGATTTTTTCTATCTTTCAATTTAATTTAAGCAAAAAAAAAAAAAAAAAACAGAAAAATTAATGAGAGTAACAATAACTTAATTCTTACATTCGAAACTCAAAACTTACATTCTCGAAAAATCCGCTCCTTAAAATTTTTCTGAAAATAATTCCAAATTTATACTCTATATTATGCGATTTCGTAGCCATTCAAAATGAAGTGATCATAACTATTTAAAATTTATATCAAAGATTTTAACTTCTCAATTTTTTAGATCAAGTGTGATTCAAGCTTTTTAAACTTATTTATTATATTTTATAATACAAGAAAGAATTTTGTATTGTAATTTCTAAGCATAATTCAGTTAAACATACAATTTTAAAGAAAAATAGATAAAAAATAATTGAATGGATAATTTTTAAAAGTCAATAAAAATTGAAAATATTTCTGATATTATTATCATTTCCATTGGCTACGAAATCTAGCCATATAGATTACATTTTTGTAGCAAATTTTCAAACAAATCATCAATTTTACAATTTATATGATTATCAATAAATATTGAATATCAATTGTAAATAAAATCTTTTTTAGCTGAAATTTTTTTAAATCAATGATTCAAAAACGGACTGAAATCAACAATTAAAATTGACTCTTCAATTTAGTTAGTAGATTATATATACTTCAAATAGACAAAAAATTTAAATTTAAGAGAATTCGTACCTTTCGGGTTTTTGTTGGTTTGTTTTAGTAAATTTACATTTCCTTTTGGTTGAGACAATTTCATTCTGTCTGACTTTTCACTTGCATCTTGTCAAAAATCTTAAACTTTGAAATCACAGTAAATTAGGCAATATTTAGAAAAATTTTTAAAATTTTGTAAGAGCCAAAATAGAGTATGAATTAAATTATAACACTTAATCGTTCTCCAACTCAATATAGATACATACGTCTTTTAACTGGTCAAGTCATACTCATACCATGGCATACACACCAAAGACTCCAAAGTGTTGTTAGTCTAGTTAACATGTACGATTTTTTCTAACTTTTTTGTATATTCTCCGAAAATTACGAAACAGGTGTCATTCGATTCGTAATTTTATGTAGAAAGTTTACTGAAAAATCCGAAATGGCGCTGAAAAAAATTGCAAAAGTTATAAACAATTAAGTGAAACATAAAATAGGGGGTTCACTTTTTTTTGAATAACTCAAAAAATATTGAAAATTTTCAAAATCTGAAAAAAGATCCAAAAAGATGAAGAAATTTCCTAAAATAAAGTTCCGACTGCCGAAATTGTATCTCTAATATTTATAATTTTTACAGAGCCTTGAAAATAGAGCAAAATAAGGCAAGTCTGGCTCTCGCGCGCGTTCTGTCTCTGTAAAAATTATAAATATTAGAGATACAATTTCGGCAGTCGGAACTTTATTTTAGGAAATTTCTTCATCTTTTTGGATCTTTTTTCAGATTTTGAAAATTTTCAATAGTTTTGAGATACATGAATAAACAATAATCCGTGGTTTAAAATTTTTTTTCCCAATTTTTCCATTAGTTATGTAATTATTGGAATAATAATTTATAAATTTAATACCGAAAAGTGAGATAACCAAATTTTTTTACAGTAATTGTAATCCTTTTTATAGCATCTATCTCTATAAAATAAATACTTTACTAAAGTGAATAAATAAAAATTGATATTATTGGAATAATATATCTGTACCGGATTACCTGTTATCTGTACCTGGATTAATCGGCAATTGCCACAGCCTTCGGCCGAAGCCGAAGCCGAGTCGATGCCGAAGGTTTAAAAACATGATTTTAAAACTTTAATATTAAGGTTGATCTCCAGAAGTTGATCTAGATATTATGATCTCTAGAAGTTGATCCAGAAGTCAATCTAAAGATGATTAAAAAAATTACCTTTAAATTTATTTCAAAACAATAACAATTAGAACAGTTCGCTCAATTCTGACGTTTGCTAGGAACCTTCGGCCAAAGCTTCGACTTCGGTCTGAATTCAGGCCGAAGCCGAATGTTTGACCGAAGGTGTTTTTTTTGACCGAAGGTGGCCGAAGCGGAAGCCGAAGCTTCGGTCGGACACTACCAGTTAGTTAGCCAATGAGCTGATAGTCCATGTCATCGAGAAAAATATCATATATATTGTTGTAACCGGAGTTTTCCAATTATTTAATAGAATTTGGATACGTCACTTGTTTTAAGGCAATTTCGCTGTCACCAAGGTAATAGCTTATGGTGCTATTCCGAAATCTTGACTTAGTTAAGAATTAATAATTAATTGTTAACTAAGGAGAACTCGTTAACGTTGGTTAGCCACTGTTCAATCAATTAAAACACACAATTTAAAAGTGATTAAAATATTTAATTGTTTATTAAGTATAACTATTACAACATTAATACTAATAGATTGGTATCTAATGATTTTACAATTTAAGATATTCTATTTTAAAGTCTTATGAGATTCTTTTAAGATCTGACGAGATTCTGATTAAATAGGTGTTAGGCATTCCCTTTTATACTGTTTTTGTCCCTGAGAAGGGTTGATCTAATTACACATGCGTTAGTTAATTAGGGTATGCGTACCGCATATCTATTACTTAAATTAAGCCTTTTTCTGTGTCACTACAATATATAAATTATATTTTAGATTTCGAATGTATTAAAAAAAATACTTTATTTAATTTAACAACAATACAATGTTAAAACTTATTTTAATTTAAATACAATAACAATTATACAACTTATAATTCTATCGCTAGTTCGCTACAATCAAGCGTGCAAGAAGCCGAACTTGTGTAATGAAAAAGACAATCGTTATCAATTTAACGATGGCTTATATACTAAATTTTGGTTTGTTTTTAGAAAGTATCGCTAAGATTGGAATGCAATTTAATAAGGATGTTTTTAGAAAGCTGTTTATAAATGATGTGTATAAAATACGTCATTGCATATTTGTTAATAACGTCCTTGACATATTTTGTATAAGTATACTAATTAATAATATAAGTGAATTTAGGATATATAACTCCTCCCTCCTTAAGATGGAGCTTTGAACAGAAAAGTTATTGGGGCTTTTTGTGTAAGCTCCACTGGCTCTTGGGGTGCTGAAGGCGTATATTTTATCTTTTCGATAATTCTAGCACGATCCTTTCTATTTTTATAATATTTAATATAACTAAAAATAAATATTGAAATAAGAAAAATAATTAAGATAATAATATTTGTAGAAATGTGAGTATAATGTTGATATTTGATGAGTTCCAGTTCATTTGTGTTTTCTAGAGTTTTTAAGTTTAATACATCCAGTGTAGAATCGTTGGATAATTGCGTTATTTCCATGTTGTTGTAGATTATTTGTTCCAATTTATAAGTAGAAGTACTTGATGAGATGGTTCCATAAATTATACCATTAATAATAACCATACATTTGTTGTAATGGATATACAGTTTTCCAGTAAATTTGGTGATGTTTTTTCCGCAGGTTGTATTAATATTTATAGGTTTATTAACGTAAGCAATTATGTGGTTATTTTCGACTTCTTCTATGAAACTTGTTTCGACAGTGTGTTGTAACGTGCATTGCGCTGGTTCGTTTTGTAGGATTTTTACTTCGCAAGTATTAATTGAGTTATTTTGTAATTGTAATTGTTTACACATATAGAGTTGTTCTATTTGCTTGCAAGGTTTGGTTACGAATGAATATTGTTTTTGATTAAGGAGCAGGTAGGTGGATTTTGGGATAATTATTGTACTATGATTTGTGGGTAGAGGTCTTAGTCTGTAAGTTGTGTATGATTCATTGGTCATTTGTGGGATTTGTACAGCAAAAATTAGGTTAGAGTTGTTGAAATACGCTTTTAATTCTAGGATTTCATAAATTTGTTCGTCATTATAATTTTGAATGATTTGTGGGAGTTTGCTTTTAACAAGTGATAATTCATTTTTATTTAAAATGTGTTTTGATAACAAGCCAAGTTGTGCCAATTGTACTGATTGGATAATGTTATCTACATGGTCGGTAAGTGTAGTGATTTGGGTTTGTAAAGCAAAGTAAACTTGAGTGGCAAGTAGTCGATGTTCGATATTACTGAAGTTTTTCATAGATTTTGATATAATTTGTAATCGCGTTTGTTCTGTGTTTATGAATTTAGTGATGTTCGAGAAACGTTGGATCATTTGAGAGCTTAGTTTATGTTGATTGTTAATTGAGTCTTGAGTCTAAAGGGAATTGTCTTGTAAATTGCGTATCCGTCTATTAATACACGGGTATGTCGGTGATTTATTTTAAGTAAACTTTATCTAATAGATTTTGAGCAGATTGTTGAAGATCAGGGTTATAAAAAAAATGTAGTATTTTCTTCTAATTTATTTAAAGTATTCTTAATTTCTAAAGTTGTAGTTTCTAAATTATTTAAGTCTACTATATGGATAAGATTATTGTAGTGGGTGGTTACCAGGGTTTTTCCTAAGTTAAGTGCTAGTAATCCCTGTGTATGCGTCAAGTCATGAAATTCTATTTGTTGGCTGGTCGCCATTGCGAACCTGCAAAGAAGATTTTCTCGTTTTAATTTTCGATTTATGATACTTCCTATTCTTATTGGTTGTAAAGGCTAACTTTTTATCCTTTTGTACTTTAACTTTGTCAAAAGTTGGTAGTAATTTAGAATTTCTTTGGTTAACTTTTACGTAGGTTGTTTGTCCTTCTACTAGTGTAGGTGGGTTATTTAAAGTTTCGTTTTTCTTTTCCATTCTTTTGAGTAAATTTTGGTTATTTTGTTTTATTAGATCTTGAATTAGTTTTGATTCATTTAGATGATGGGAATTGTAATCGTTAAGGGCGTTATTAGTCTTAGGTTCAATTAACGAGTTTTCTCTTATACCATTGATTACTTCGAAAGGAGTTAATTTAGTAGCAGAATGAATTGAATTATTATAGGTCAGGACGGCTAATGTGACCATTTCGTCTAGAGATAAATTTTCTTTCTTAACTCGTAGTACTTTTAATGTTTCTACGATTGAAGAGTGAGATCTTTCAATTGGTGCGTTTCCTTGTGATGTTCTAGCACAAGTAGTATGGTTCGTATTTTGGTAGATGTGCAAGAATTCTTTAAAATTAATGTTTTCGAATTCTAATCCAGGGTCATGAAATATTTTAGATGGTATTCCGTGTCTAGCTAGGTATTGTCTAAGTCCTTTTAATACTTCTATACCATTTTTGGATGGCAGGGGTATTAGTTCAAGAAATTTAGAAAATTTATCTATGATAGATAAATAGATAGATTTTTCAACAAAGAAAAGGTCTATATGTAGTATTTCGAAAGGCCTTGTTGCTTGTTCAGTTTGATTTTGTTTAAGTTTTAGGGGATGTCTTTCATATTTTGCTTGAGCACAAACTTCACACGAATTTATGTATGTCGATATTTTTTGTTTCATATTATCGAAATAGTATCGTCTCTTTAAGTGTTGTAATGTCTCATCGATACCTCTGTGTATAGATATATCGTGATAGTTTTTTATGAGTTGGGATTGTTCGTCGATATTTTCAATGTCTTCAAGTATTTTAGTGCAACGTATTATTTTATAATTTTGAAAGTATTCTTTATGAATGTTTGTTATTGTAGAGAAAGTTTCGTCGTCTGTGTAGACAGCGTTTACTTTATTAGGCGAAAAGTATTGTTTGATAATATTCGTGATTGATTCGTTTTTAAAGTGGGGATTTTCTAATACTTGTCGTTTTCTAGTATTTTTAAAAAATGAAAGATTGGAATGTTTGTTACTGATGGTTTTTTTAAATATTATTTGATTGTTGAATTCATTTAAGGCTCTTTCTGCTATAGGTATGCCTTTATAGAGGTTTTCGTCAGCTGAATGTTGAGTAGATATTTCAACATCAACAGAGTGAGTTTCGTTGTTATTTAGTTGTATGCGGGATAATGCATCAGCATTGGTATTTTGTTTACCAGGTTTGTAATCGATAGAAAAATCATACTCGGATAGTTTGATCATCCATCTAGTTAATTTCGAGTTAGGTTCTTTGAGGGAATGAACCCATTTTAGAGGTTTGTGATCTGTTAGAATTCTAAATTTTCTTCCATACAAGTAGGGTCTGAAGGTTTTACATGCCCATACAATGGCTAAAAATTCTTTCTCTATCGTGGAGTAATTACATTCAGATTTGTTAAGTGTACGTGAGGCGTAACTAACGGGTTTATCTGAGCCAGGTGTTCCTTGAGATAGGACAGCGCCAATAGCATAGTTGCTAGCATCTGTTGTTAAGATAAATGGCTTTTCAAAATCAGGGTATTGTAATATAGGATCATTACTTAAGAGTGTTTTGCAGTATTCAAAACATTCCCTGTATTTCGTATCATTTATATTAATAACTGTGCCTTTCTTTAAACATTCTGTCATAGGTTTGGTTATTTTGGCAAAATTATTAATAAAGCGCCTATAATAACTGATTAATCCTAAGAATGATTTGATTTCTGTCACTGTTTTCGGTATTGGGAATCTCTTTACAGCATCTAGTTTCTTAGGGTTAGGTTTTATACTTTCTATAGTGACTATGTGTCCTAAGAATTCGATTTCTTTATGGAGAAATTCACATTTGTCAAGCTGTACTTTAAAATTTGATTTTCTGAGTTTATCGAATACTTTGCGTAACATGTCAATATGTTCGGTTAGTGAAGATGAGTAAATTATGATATCATCCATATAGACTAATACTCCTTTACCTATGTACTCACGTAACATATTGTCCATTACTCTTTGAAAGGTAGCAGGGGCGTTCTTTAAACCAAAAGTCATTCGAGTAAATTCATAATGACCATTGTCTACTGAAAATGCAGTTTTCGGGATATCTTTCGGATCCATTTCGATCTGATGAAAGCCGCTGGCAAGATCTAAAGTAGTAAAGTATTGACTTTTTCCTAATTTGTCTAAAACGTCTGTTATATTTGGTAGGGGATATTTATCGTCAACAGTTTTTTCGTTAAGTTTCCTGTAGTCTATGACCATACGCCATTTTTGTTTACCGGACGCGTCGGCCTTTTTACTAACTATCCAGATGGGTGAACTCCAGGGTGAATTAGAAGGTCTTATTATATTTTTTTCTAACATCTCGTTTATTTGTCGAGTCACTTCATCTTTGTGTATATAAGGGTATCTATATGACCGTGTATACATTGGTATATCGTCTGATGTATGTATTGAGTGTTTAACATCTGAGGTGAAAGTCATGTCTTGGTCTGGTTTATGAAATATGTCTCTATAGTTAGAACAGAGCTTAAGGGTATTATTTCTTTCTTCATTGTTTAAGTGAGATGTACGTAAATTATCTACAGCGAATTGGTAATCGTATGCGTTCCTGTTTTCAGTGTTGTTAAGTTCTACTTGTCTAATTTTATTAACGCGTTCTGCGCGGATTGGCTGTGAAATTATTATTTTTTGTTTCCTTTGTGAGTCGTTAGTCACAAGTACTTTAGCAATGAAGTTATTTGCTTCGTATACGCCAGATAAGATTTTTATGTTATCGTCAATTTCAACATGGGGGATAAGCACGTCGCCATTCTTTATATTGGTTTTTATGTAAATAAACTTTTGTTCGTTTCCGTTAATAGCATGAATTTGGGTTCTGTCAAGGGGTTTTAAATGCAACTTGTTTATGATTCCGTTTAGATTTATAGTGTTTGAATCATAATCAATATTTGTTTTGAGTTTTTTCAAAGTTTCATTACCGATTATTCCGTCAAAGAAATGATGGAATTTAAATATGAGGAAAAATATGGGATTGTCATTATTTAAATTTGCTAAATAATCTCTGACTTTCTGCGTTATTTTGTGTTCTTTCAATGCAGTTTTTACGATAGTATTTGTTGGAATGGTTGTTGGGAAATAAATAAGATGTTTTGGGTCGAGAAAATTGTTGTCAGCTCCAGTATCGATTAAGAATCGTAACTTATCGATCTTAATATACGGGAGGGTACCGTTGGTTTTATGGTAATTTAGTTCTAACAGTCCGGAGGATCGGATGTCGAGGCTACGTTCGTAAAATTTTCATCTAAACATTCGTTCGTATCGTATTGATCGTACGGGGGGTCATAATATTCATCCTCTTGGTGGTAGTCAATTGGATCGTCTTGGTAATCGTCAGTTTCGGCATTATGTAATACTTTTCTGGTATTACCTGAACTAACGTCCATTGGGGTTGGTCTATATGATTGTTGTTGTTGTGGTCTGTAAGTATTGTTTAAGGGTTGGTTTGATTGTTGTGGTCGATATTGCTGTTGTGCAAAGACAGGAGGTCTTTGATGGGGGGCTTGACTTTTATAAAAGGGGTTTTGGTTGTTGTACATTGGGGAATTTGACTGGTGTGGTGACTTGAAGTTACTATTGTACGTGTTATTTTGAGGATTTAGTGGTGGTCTAAAGGTATTGAAATTATTTGGGGGTCTATGCATGTAAGACGGGGTGTAGTTAGTTTTTTGTTGTGGTATCATGGGTTTTGAGTTATGAATAGGTCTCCTAGAGTTATCAGAATTATAACTAGGTTGCCTATTGCTAATCCTAAACCGGTCTAAATTTGATTGTTGCATACTCAATTCGTTCAAGCATATATCGTATGCGTTTTTAATCGAAGTTGGATTGTTAGCCCTAACTATGTATCCTAGTTTGGGATCTAATCCTGCAATAAATGATTTGAGCACAATCATTACATTCAGGTCCGTTTGTCCAAGGATATAGTCTGCTGATTTTGATTGGTCGATCGAATTTAGTAATGCCGTCTGTAAATCAGATACTTCTGCAAAATATTGTTCCAAAGGTTTATTACCTTGTGAAATAGTATTGAGCCGATAAAGAATTGTTTCAACAGTACGTCTATCAGAGAATTGCGTTCTTAGGTGTGTTTCAATAGTTGTCCCGTCAGCTGGATCTCCTATGGAAATTAACACGTCATTTGCTTTACCGATTATTTTGTTTCGTACTAGATCAGTGATAACTTCTGTGTTCGTAGCATCGGTTGCTGCATTTATAATTCTGTTTGCATTACGCAAAAATCGATTTAGGGTTCCAGAGGAACCGTCAAAGGTTGAAATGTTTTTCAACAAATTCATTACAGTTAATGTAGTAGCCATTTTGTTACTAATATTATTTCTTAAATTTAGGATATCGTTCAATTCAATTGATTCAACTTGTTTTATTATTTGGTTTAACACTGGTGAATAAGTATTTAAATTACTATTTGTTAAATCCACAGAGTCAGCGTCTGAGTCTGTGTTTGAGTCCGAATCGTCTGAGGAAATCGATTTTCGTATTTCAACAGGGGAAGATTTGGGTTTTCGTGTTTTGGGGAATTTGGGCATTAAAGGTGTTATAAACAATAATCAAAAGTAATATTACTCCAACAACATCCACATTATGTTTTAACAATTTAAGTGTTGATTGTTGGACCAGAATTAACTCCACTTGCTTCAATATCCACTTGAAGTGTTCAACAATTAACCACAATGCTGCTTACTTTCCAAAACACAATTTTCGATTGAAAATATAATAAAATTTATTTGTTTAGTAGATTCAATCCATTAAGCATTAAAATGCACTCGTAAATTTCACTAAGTCGATTTTTGTACTTTTTGTTGTGATTTTACGATGGACGCTGATAGTGCTGTAATAACGACACTATCCTACCGGCTGCGCCAATTATATTTTAGATTTCGAATGTATTAAAAAAAATACTTTATTTAATTTAACAACAATACAATGTTAAAACTTATTTTAATTTAAATACAATAACAATTATACAACTTATAATTCTATCGCTAGTTCGCTACAATCAAGCGTGCAAGAAGCCGAACTTGTGTAATGAAAAAGACAATCGTTATCAATTTAACGATGGCTTATATACTAAATTTTGGTTTGTTTTTAGAAAGTATCGCTAAGATTGGAATGCAGTTTAATAAGGATGTTTTAGAAAGCTGTTTATAAATGATGTATATAAAATACGTCATTAGATTGGAATGCAATTTAATAAGGATGTTTATAAATGATGTGTATAAAATACGTCAATGCATATTTGTTAATAACGTCCTTGACATATTTTGTATAAGTATACTAATTAATAATATAAGTGAATTTAGGATATATAACTTATATGTTTTTAATGATTAAACAATATCAGATATATCGGGTCTGTCTATCTTTAGCTCGAGTGATCTTGGAGAAATAATTGAAGATATTTATTATAATATGTCGTGTATTATGTTGGTTCAAACGAATTAGTTAATTTTTTTGCCTTCTTATAATAATTCTATATTATTTATAAATATCTAGTTAAGTTTTTTAATAACAATTATTAACCAAAACATATAAAATGATATATTCTAAAATCTAAAATGTTATCTTCTCTGGAAAGCAGAGTTTTATGCTTTTAAAATTGCCGTAGCGCAAAAAATCAATTTGTGTAATCGCGTGTGGTCACGTAAAATTATCATGCAAAAATAAATGCGTGGTCATGCAAAAATGTTGCATTCTAGAATGCCTCTAAGCTAGAATTTCTTTCAGGTTTTTAGGTGTAAGTTGTTTAATTGTCTTAAAACGATGCCATAGCGTTGAATTTTTCAATCATAAAATATAACTGCTGGAAACAAGCTTTAGAATTTTTATTTTTAAGTCGCCTAAATGATATTATTTTTATTTTATTCTTTATCTGACAATAAGTGGTCAAGTGTGAATATATAAATAACAAGTGAAAATAAACAATTGACTGAGTTAATTGTTGAAATATCATGTATAGACAGTTTTGATGGCGCAATCGTTTGTTTTTTGACGTCACGTAAATAAAGAAAGATCTCTTAAATAGCCACACACACATAACTGATATTTCCATATTAATTCATACTACAAAATTTTCACCTAATTAGCGCATTCGTGGGTAAACAGTGATGTTTACAAGAAAATGTTTCAAACAAAAGATGTTTATTTTTTAAAAAGAAAATTTTTTACATTTAAACATTTGTTCTATCTCTAACGGTTTACAAGATGGGTCCTACGGACCTAAGACTAAATTGACCTATGTTGCTCATTTACGAACTCGACCTCACTTTTTACGTCTTAAACACACTAAACAAATTTCAGCTTGATATCTGTTTTAGTTTTTGAGTAATCGTGATGACAGACGACAGACAGACAGACAGACATACGGAAATGGACTAATTCGGTGATTCTATGGACACCTAAACCAAAATTTTTTTCGTAGCATCAATATTTTTTAGCGTTACAAACTTGGGACTAAACTTATTATACTATGTATATTTCATATACATGGTATAAAAATTGCTCTTTAAATAATATAAAAATTTTTTATATTATTTATTAATTTTTTTTTTCTTTTGAATTAAGATTTTTTTGATGAATTTTTTTGAATTATATTTTTTTTTAATTAAGTTTTTTTTTTATAAAGTTGTTTTTTAATTAAGTTTTTATTTGTGAATTAAGTTTTTTTTTATTTACTGGTGAATAATTAAAGTTTTTTATTTTTTTATTATTTTTTTTTTTTTATAATTTTTTTGAAATTAATTTTTGAGTTCGAAAATAATTTTTTTAATTTATTGACGCTTGATCTATTGAAATTTGAAGTAAGTAATGTTTTCATTAAATTTATTCTAGCAACTTAAATAATTAGTTTTCCTTCGAATTGATTAAAATTATTATAGTGTAACTAAAAAAGTTTAACGATAATCTCAGAGTAACTTTTTTTTTTTACTTTTCTTATGAAATTGTTTTCTCTCGAGTAATTGCAAAATGAATCTTGTAGAGCTTAGATTTTTGTTCAAATAATGTTGAAACTGTTCCAGGTTTCAGGTTTCAGGTTCAATTTTTATTAGTTAAATTAGTATCTAAATAACGTTTTATTGTGACTTTTTAAGGGGGTATACTTTGACAAAATGCATTCAATTAATTAATTTTTTTTCCTTCTTAATTATTATAATTATTTATAAAAATTTTTAACTTTAAAGTGAGCACAAATCTACTCTAATAAACTTAAAATGCTTCCAACAATATAAAAAATTAAAATATGTCAATCATTGATTTTCGTTGCTCGATAATCACAGGAGTCGCTTTGAGGAATCGCAGCTAAATACTTTACATTTATTTTAAAGAATTTTAAATAATATTTTCTAAAGAATAGCATAAAATATAATGGCACCGCTATTATCGTTAGAAAGTCGATGGAAAGCAATTTTGAGGCTGCAAAAATGTGCAAGCGCTGCGGTAGTTGCGGCCGAGTTCGGTGTTCAACGCACCACCATTTTAAGGTTGCAACGCAAAGTCAACACTGAGCTTTCGCTACAAAGAACAGCAGGAAGTGGGCGACAGCGTGCAACAACCTTAGAAGAAGATACCATGCTCCAAGAATATATTCGTGATCAACCATTCGAATGCTGCAATAGGGGAGACGCGATTTCCAGTCTCAACAAATACAGCAGGATGACGACTTCGGGAAATTGGGATTAAAAACTGCGCTGCTGCCAGTAAAATATTCTCAGAAATCAGCAACGTAGGGTTGCATTTTGCCATGAACATCTAAACAACCCGAACATGTGGAATAATGTTATTTTTACGGAGGAAAAAGTATTTTCTTCGGCCAATGATAGTCGTGTCCGGGTGTATCGCCGCAGAGGGGAAAGATATGATGCCAACCACATAAATCCGAAAGATCGAAGTGGTCGGTTTTCTGTAGCAGGCTGGGCCTGGATTTATCGGGAAGGTCCGGGTGTATGTTGGCGTATTGACGGTCACTTAAATAGCCGTTAATACGTCGACATTTTACAAAATATAATGCTCCCTTCGGTGACTACTCTAAGAGACGATTTTATATTCCAACAAGTAAGGATGCTATTTTATTAACATTAATTACGTATTAGTTTGACTTTTTTTTAAATTTTAAACAATGTTTTATGTTGAATTTTTCTATAAAATCAAAGTTTGGTGATTTATATGTTTTAATAGGACAACAGCCCAGTTCATAAAGCGAGAATTGTTCAAGAATGGGTTCAAGAAAACAACATTCAAGTTCTTCCATAGCCTGCCTAAAGTCCAGATTTGAATATTATTGAAAATGTTTGGGCAGCCATGGTTAGATTAATTAAAAAGAGGCCAATCAGACCCAGAACTCGCTTTGAACTGGAGGAAGCAATTGAAGAAGCCTGGGGGGATATTACAATGGACTTAATAACATCTTTGTATGATTCCATCCCACGCAGATTGCAGGAGGTAATCGATGCTGAGGGTGGATCGACAAGGTATTAATAGATGTCAATCCACCTCATTATATTATAGTTTCTTGATGCGAATGCTCAAATAACAAACCAATATTATTATAAAATTATTATGCTCCTTAACAAATATGTTATATTTAAAAAGCTAAAATTTATTAATGCTTTGCAATCTATACAAAATAATTAATTTCTGTGATATTCGATAACGCTTTCTATAAAATTTAATTAGATCGTTATATTTTATTTTCTAAGTGAAAAAATTCGAAGTCTAAAACAAATCAACTTAGAAATTTAAATCAAATACTTTTATTATTTACCAATATCTGGTATACCAAAAACGCTTAAATTTTCTAAAGCTTTGCAATTTATTCAATTTAATATTATTACAAAAATTTTTATTTTTTAATATAATCAATAAATTTCTGTGATAATCGATAACGCTTTCTATAAAATAGCTTTTTTAATTAGATCATTATATTTTATTTTTCTAAATTAAAAAATTCAAAGTCTAAAACAAGTCAACATAGAAATTTAAATCAAATACTTTTATTATTAGCAATATCTGTGATACCGATAACGCTTTCTGTAAAATGCTTATTTTTATTACATCATTATATTATGCTTTCCTACGCCTATAATTTTTAAAACCATTAAATTTATTTAATATTTTTTGAATTTTTGGTTCTAAAGAAAATGAGTCTATTAACGTCAAAATTTATTGCATTCATTCATTCATTCATTTTACAAACTTTTAGTTTGCTATCATTTATTTTAAACTAACACGTCAATGTATCCAACCTAATGTTTAAAAAAATATATATAATTGCAGTGTTAATAATTAAAATGTTTTATTTATTTACTTTTTCCATTTTTTATCAAATTATATTTTAAGTGACATAGATACAATGTTTCCTAGCCATATTTTTAAATTTTTTTCCCACTGGTAAGTGTATCCACCCTCCAACTTTGAGTTTTGGCGAAATGGATTTTACAACAGAATATTAAAATTCCGTACTATTAATATATATGCTCTTAAAATTTTGTCAAGAGTTTCTATTCTAATAACTCCTTATTTAATTAAAATTAAATTTTATTACTTTTAAACATTTATTTCAATAATTATAAAGCATCTGTTAATAAAATAAATTTTAAATACACAACGGATCAATTCAAAATTAAAATCAACACAAAATCAGATTTATCTCTCTCCGTAAAGTCGCTAGCAAAAAAATGGCTAGCTTAAATCGAAATCTTCAAATGAAAGATTTTCATTATAGAGGTCGATTTTATGAACGACGCGAATTTCGATATTTAGTCCAAATTTTTAAATATACTCTTATCTATCATCTGTTCTTTGAAATAAAATAAAAAAACTTGCTCTTTTATACAAAATGTTTGAATAAAGAAATTAATAAATAATACCCCCTAATTCCCGGAATAAGTCACAATAAACAAACATTTATGCCCATTACCTATATAATTAATGTTAGAAGTATTTAGCTTTCCCGAAACATGTGGCACCATCTCTTAGATGAAAAAAATAAAGAGACGGTATACGACAAGTCACAAAAATATATATAGAAGGCTCTGCATGTATAAATAGATATATCTGAATACCGCATAAAGGATTGTAATATTGAAAATAAAGTGGTAACTATATAGTTAAAAAATATACAAGAATAACCACGTGTTTATATAGTTTTTATAGCCATCCTTCCTGAATATTCCACAAAATTTACCTTAAGTCCTACAGGTTAAGGACTCAGCACGCTCAGGACGTGTTTTCTTATCTCGAAAGGGATTAGAAAAAGGATTGGCTTTGTGTAGTGAACAAAAAAAATCGTGCTTTAATATTAAAAAAAAAAAAGAGTGTTTCAAATTTGAAGAATATCAAGTAAACTTGTAAGTTTTTAATTTCTGTTATATTAAGAAGTGCATTTTGAATGCAAAATTTAAAAAGAGTTCTTTAGATGAATGTGAAATTAAAATTTAGTAGAAGAATTATAAAAAAAAAAGAGAAATTCAATTTTTTTGGAACAAATTATTTAATAAAATGCCATCAATTATCTTTGAAAAGTTTCGTTAATTTAATAAAAGTTGAATTTCAGATGAAATTAAATTAATTAAAATTTAATTTGTGTTAATAAATAATAAAAAAAAAAAAAATTATAATAACTAAATATAAGAATTTTATATTTTTCATTTTAGATGAAGTTAAATTTAAAAAATTTAAATAAATCAAAAAGTTTACAACTTAAAAATTTTATTTGGATAGAAATTTTTTTTTTTTAATTTTTACATTAAAAGTAATGAATATTACAGTAAAATGTTGGAAAAATTTAATAAAATTTTGGCTGTTGGTTTATATTTATATTAGTCAGGTTTAAGCTCGTCGAAGCCGACCGGCTCGAGTAACATGATATACACAATGTGTTAGTCATATATGTAACAGTGTTCACAACCTGAAGTGTATCTCCTTTAATAAATGAATAAATAATAGTACACGTTAAGTCGATTTTTGTTTGTTTTTTTGATGAACGAAGACTCTTGTACATCGTACCTTGGCATGAAATTATCGTATATGTACGATGATTATCGTACGGTTGTGAACCCTGATAAGTAACACAGAATAATATATTGTTGTATATGTTTAGATGAAAAAGAATATTGCTTTCAAGCAACAAATAGAGGAAAGTACTTGAAGTTGTTGACTTGTTTAAGATATAGTTTGATTTTAGAAGATTGATAATAAGTACAGCTTAGAATTATATCTTGAAATTAAATTAAGTTATTATTATTTCTTATAAAAAGAGGGTTAAATATATGAATGACAAATGATATCTGATTTAATAATTGTTTCAGGGTAAAGTCTGTAGTACAGTACTAAGCCTTGTTTCAATTAAATCGGCTGTTGCTCTGGTGTGCGATCTGTGTGTTACACGTGTACGTACGGCCATCCCCGAACGTTTCAACGTGCTGTGCCGTTTGTTATGTGGTGGGAGGGAGCACGTGCGGCATGCTGTTGCATACGGGGGTTGCAGCTGATTTCACTTTTCTCATTTGCAACTTGCAGTGCAGTTGTGGATGGGGGTGAATTATATCAGTCTCTGATAAGTTTGGTACGTTTCAGATTGTTCATAATTAGAAGTTTGCTATTATTTAGAAGACATTAGCAAAGAAACAATGAACGAGCAGAAAGATGAACAATTGTTCAAGAATCATGAGACTGTGGATACTCCACTTGACGCGTCAAACACTAATGAAAATACAGGTAAATTTTCAATTATTTTAGAAGTGGATCCAAATTAGTTAAAAAGCTAATTATAAATGAAACTTTGGATGTTTTTTTATTGAAGTTTAGAAGTTTTAGAAGTTTAGAAGTTTTAGAAGCTACGAGTTTTAATGAATCGTAAAATAAAATCCAAACTAAAATATTTTTATTAATAAATGGCCTGGAGTATCTGAAAGCCCAACAAGTCCAACAACTACGGCTCCAGTAGCAGGTCAGACTGAAATTGTCGGAAGTGTGTTAAATACACCAACGACTCGATCAGAAAGTATTGCAATGATGACAAGTACACCAATTACTAAGTCCTCTGCTACACCAAGTCACTCGGGTACTACTGTAACCCAAGCAGGTGACAGCAGTAATACTGTAAACGGTAAACAGACTAGCCAACAACAACCTTTTCCACAAAGTAGTCAAGAATGGCAACAGATCTTGAGTAGACAACGGGAAAACATTGAACCTTAAAACAAAAGTTTTGAGTCAATGAAAACTTTAATGGGTCATATTCAGAAAACTTCTGAAAATTTTCTAGCTGTAAAACGGCTACGGATGCAAGATGTTCGAAATAACATACTTAACTCGACTGAGTTCTTTGATGAAACTCTGACACCACCTGGAACTGGAATGCTCACTCAATCCAGTTCACAAGACATTAATATAGATGTTACCAAGGCTCTTAATGATTCTCTTACCGCTTTAAAAACTACTTTAGAGTCAAATAATAAAAAAGCTAATTACCAAGTACCAAGAAAGTATCAACTCGGTCCGGATGCTGATATCACCATTTGGATGGATAAACTCAAGACGGAACTAATACACAAAGACTTGATAGACGTTATTGACTCGACAGTTACATCTCCTATTGATTTAGATGCAGAAGCAATCAACAGAAGAAAACAAACAGTAAGAGAAATCATAACTAGCCATTTAGACGACAAATATTATAAGAAAGTTCTCACAATTAAAGACCCTGTTGTGGTCATTGAAAAATTAAAAGAAGCTAAACGAGTTGAAAACAACGTCACACATACTTCAATTAGAGCGAAGTTGTATAAAATGAGACTGCAACCCAAGGAGAGTATTGATCATTTCTGGAATAGATTCGACAATACCATTGCTGAATATGAGAACTGCGACAACGCAGTGCCTTTAACAGATGAAGAGAAGAGATCATCTTTCTACCAAGCTGTCTGCAATACTATACCAGATATACGGATTGCAGATTTAACACATAGAAGAATTACAAAAAGATCAATGACTCTGGAGGAGTTGAAGTCTTGCTTGCTAGAAATGGAAGCTGAGAAAAAATCAAGCGTTTCTCAGGAACAAGGTGCTACTGCACATCAAGCTAAAAGGTTGAAGACACATCACGACAAATGCCATAGATGTAATCAGTTGGGCCACTACATGAAAAAATGTCCTTTAATAGAAACCGGTCAGTGGTATTGTTACATTTGCAAGGTCATAACTAATCATAATGCAAATACTTGTACCTGAGTAATTATGAGGCTGGTACTCAAAAATCGAGTAATTTTGAGTTCCAACGTGGTCGTGGTCGTGGTAGAGGTAGAGGTAGAGGTGCTTTTAGAAGAGGTACTACTTCTAGAGGAGGTTTCAGAGGTAAATCCAGGGGATTTGCTAAAAACAACCGAAAGGCGTTCGGAAAGCAAGCAGTACCACCAAAATATGGAGACAATCAAAATCCACAAGCACGCCAAGCAGGTATGAAATTTGATTATATTAATAATGTAGATAATATTTCGTTTATTGCAGACTCAGGTGCTACTGAACATATAATAAATAAAAGTTTGTTTTTAAGTAATTTTAAACACTGCACAGGAAGTGTAATTAAAAGTGCTAATAAAAATAAGTCAGCTGACATAGAAATAGATGGAGTCGGTGACCTTTACCTAAAATCAAGACTAAATAAAATAAAATTAACAAACGTATTATCTGCAGAGAATATATCAAACAATCTAATTTCCCTTAGACGTTTTGCAGATACAGGTTTAGGTATATTTTTAGATGACACAATTTTAGAAATATTTGATAAAGAAACAGGTGATACCTTTTTGACGGGCACCTATGTTAAACCTAACTGGCTCATAACGTTTGAAGTTAGATCCGTTATTGAAAATAGTAAGTCCGATTATGCAACATATTCGTGTACTGCTGAGTTAGTTTCTCCAAATGACGTTTCCGAGCAATCTCAGACGGTATCTGTTGATTTAAATTTACAAAAGACGGAGGGAGAAGTAGATGTTTTTCCTCAGGAATCAGCACCGTCTGAGGTTGGGAGGGAGAGTCAGAAAAAGAGTCTTTTGGAGAAGGATAGACGTAATTCAGAATCTGACGTTACAGATTTTATTTTAGATGAACGAACATTAAATAGAAAAATTTGAGATTTAAATTCAGCTGATGCTCTAGATGAATTCAATAATATCGAAAGTACCAAAAATAATATACATGATTTAAAAATAATCAAATTAGATGATGGTATGTTATGGCATATAAGACTAGGTCATCCAAGCTTGAATTATCTAAAAGAACTAAAGAAATCTGAACAGTCGTTGTATAATGTAAATTTTAAAGAAAATATTGTAGATTGTGAAACCTGTATTCTTGCTAAAATGGAAAAATTGCCCTTTAAAGAATCTAGATTGATATCAGATAGACCGTTACACACAATTCATGTAGATACTATGGGACAGTTTAAAATAAATTCGTTTCCAGGGGCTTGTAAATATATTATTGTGTTTTTGGATGATTTTTCTAGATTTGCTAAAATATATGCTATCAAAAATAAGAGTGAAGCAGCTAATTGTTTAGAAAGTTTCATAACAACAGTTAGAAATTTATTAGGTAGAAATGAAAAAGTGTGCTATATAGAACCGATAATGCTAGGGAGTTTACTGGAGGATATTTTGTAGATGTCATGTATAAAGAAAATATAGAATCGGATTATGCCCCTCCATACACTCCAGAGTTAAATGGTACAGCCGAGAGATTTAATAAAACAATACAGCAGAAAATTAGAGCGTTATTGTTTGACTCTGGCTTGCCTAAGTCGATGTGGATGTTGGCAGCCGAAACAGCTGTTAATATGTACAATCGTACACCACACAAAACCAATGGTTTTGTATCACCATTAAATAAACTCAATGCAAAAATTAGCACACATATGAAAAAAATTAGAAGGTTTGGATGTTTAGCTTATGTTAAACTTCCAATATCAGAAAACAAGTTTTCTGAAAGAGCAATACGAGCCATACTGGTGGGTTACTCACGTACTGGATATGTATTGTGGGAGCCAACCTCTGGCAAATTCTTAAATTCTAGACATGTCAGGTTTAATGAAAAATTAGTTTATAGGGATGTTTGCAGGGCGGGGCATTTAGAAGTTGAAGATTCTCTAACAATTGAAAAACAAAAAGAAGTAGAAGCAAATGATTATTCAATTGATGGGAGGGTCGACTCTGAATCTTCCGTTGTGAATACTCCTGTAACAGAAGAATTTGAAGAAAAACTAGTTGAACCAGACAAGTCAAATGTATCAAATGATACTGAACTTAAGAAGCTGAGAACTTCTAAGAGAAAACCAAAACCTAAATTAGATGAGAACTTTGTTTATGCCAAAACTGCAGAAAAGTTCAAAATTGTAGACGAAGAAGAATTCATTCACGCTATGCTTGCCACAGTAAACAATGATCCTAGTAATTATAAAGAATGTTTGCTGCGTGAGGATGGTGCTGAGTGGAGTAAAGCTATTAAAGAAGAATTCAAATCGATAGAAGATAATCAAGATTAATCAAAAATTAACAATTTTTGTTTAAAACATTTTTTCGTAAACTTCACTGTTTACCCTTGAGGGCGCAAATTATATAGTATGTATTATATGGTAATATCAGTAATTTGTGTGTGGCGTGTATGTATGTGAGGCTATCTAAGAGTGACTACCTTTCTTTACTTATATGACGTAAAAAAGGAAACGATTGCTTTATCAACACTGTCTATATTAACTCAGTCAATTATTTGTTTTCACTTGTTTTATTTAATTTTAGGTCTTAAGAGTAGTATAAAAAAAATTGGTAGGTCTACTTGTATTTGTAGATATTATCTTATTTATTGATTAATCCATTCTGAACATACTTTATTTTGCAATATGTTATAGGAAAGAACGCACTTAATTTATTTTGTACAAGAAGTACAACAACGTACAAAAGTGTCAGAAGAGTGAAGAGTGAGTCACATACATGCATATCATACTACTGGAGTAAATCTAAGCAAAAAAAGGCTGTTATATGGATTAAAAGTTCGAGCAGTGAAACTTTGGGGTTTTTCTTTTCACATCAAAATAAGTATTTTTTGAAATTTTTTACTTTCCCGGAGTGGTGCAACATGTTTAAATAACAAAATGGCGTCAAAAATGAAATTTTTTTCAGAAATTTTATCATTTTTATTTTATATTCGCAAAAGGAGACATCGGTGCATATCCAAATTTGGTAGGTTTGTAGTCAATGTTAAGAACTACTCCTCATATTTTTTTGGTGGGGTTTCGTCCCTTCCCCTCGCAGTTATATTTATATGTATACATACATATGGTAAAACAGTTCATCAATAGTAGGTATTATTACTTACAACTTTCGGTTAAAATTTTAGCGAAATCCGTTAAATAGTTCGGCCAAAATTTCCAATTTAGGGAATTGTTTAAAATGGCTGCCATTTTATGCCATTTTGTCCTACGAGGTTAAATTTTTTTTTAAACTGTAGCATTTTTTATTATCTTTTGATTTTATAATAAGTGGTTTACCCGTAAAATGACTCCTTGATCCATATTTTTGCGAAAAACGGAAAATTTAACACTTTCTGGAAATAATTGTTTGGGGGGTGTATGGACTGGTTTTTGGGGGTGTTTTTTTCTTTGGCATGAGAAAACTATTTTTAAAAGAGCTCTATATGGTTTAAAGCAAAATTTTTAAGTTTTAACCCCCGCACTGTAAGGGGGAAGGGGTGTATGAAATAAATGTATCTTAAAAGATTTTAAAAAGAGGTCAAAATAGTTTAAATTGCTGAAGTAACCCAAAATTTTAGATGTTTTTATTAATATAGCACTTTTTACAACATCCACCCCTTCCACTCCCGCTTTCATATTTTTTGCAAATTCAAAATTTTTATGACGTATAAAGGGGTTTTTGGGGTCGCTGATCTCGAATTTTGCAATAGATTATCAAAAACAATTGTAATATTTTTAGGGGGTGTACTTAATTGGGCCAAAAGTTCGAGATCAGCGACCCCAAAAACCCCTTTATACGTCATAAAAATTTTGAATTTGCAAAAAATATGAAAGCGGGAGTGGAAGGGGTGGATGTTGTAAAAAGTGCTATATTAATAAAAACATCTAAAATTTTGGGTTACTTCAGCAATTTAAACTATTTTGACCTCTTTTTAAAATCTTTTAAGATACATTTATTTCATACACCCCTTCCCCCTTACAGTGCGGGGGTTAAAACTTAAAAATTTTGCTTTAAACCATATAGAGCTCTTTTAAAAATAGTTTTCTCATGCCAAAGAAAAAAACACCCCCAAAAACCAGTCCATACACCCCCCAAACAATTATTTCCAGAAAGTGTTAAATTTTCCGTTTTTCGCAAAAATATGGATCAAGGAGTCATTTTACGGGTAAACCACTTATTATAAAATCAAAAGATAATAAAAAATGCTACAGTTTAAAAAAAAATTTAACCTCGTAGGACAAAATGGCATAAAATGGCAGCCATTTTAAACAATTCCCTAAATTGGAAATTTTGGCCGAACTATTTAACGGATTTCGCTAAAATTTTAACCGAAAGTTGTAAGTAATAATACCTACTATTGATGAACTGTTTTACCATATGTATGTATACATATAAATATAACTGCGAGGGGAAGGGACGAAACCCCACCAAAAAAATATGAGGAGTAGTTCTTAACATTGACTACAAACCTACCAAATTTGGATATGCACCGATGTCTCCTTTTGCGAATATAAAATAAAAATGATAAAATTTCTGAAAAAAATTTCATTTTTGACGCCATTTTGTTTTTTAAACATGTTGCACCACTCCGGGAAAGTAAAAATTTCAAAAAATACTTATTTTGATGTGAAAAGAAAAACCCCAAAGTTTCACTGCTCGAACTTTTAATCCATACACAAGGCGTAATTTCACTCTACTATACAACACTTTGCGAGTCTTTGGTGTGTATGCCATGGTATGAGTATGACTTGACCAGTTAAAAGACGAGAAGAAAATTGTCTCAACTAAAACGAAGTGTAAATTTACTAAAACAAACCAACAAAAATCCGAAAGGTACGAATTCTCTTAAATTTAAATTTTTTGTCAGTTTGAAGTATATATAATCTACAATGTATAAAATAAATTGCAATATTTATTTTACCATAATCATTAGCTGATATAAAATTATCTAAAAATATATTGTATTTTTTTTAGAGAACAGCCAGCAACAGCAATAATTATATCATCCAGAGAATGACCGGTTTTTGTTCGGAAATCAGCATTATATTTTAAGCACTGCATTTCGTGAAGATAAGAATGAAGATGTGCCATTAAGGTTCGTCACTACCATAAGGCGTATACTGTCTGTTAGTTCAGTAATACTAACAACAAAAGTCTTGATAAATCGGCCGCGGCGTAATACTGGTGAACGATATACTTTTACACCTAAAAAATTGAGTTACTGAGGTTATATTTTCAAGATTTTTTGGAATATCGAAAGTATTCGCAACAAAGAATATTATGAAATTGAAAAAAATAAATATATATTTGGGTTGTGCAATAACCCAATAAAAAAGTTAAGCATTAAAGGATATTCTATGACACGTGCAGTGGCCCCCTACTTTTAAAAAATATTCAATGACTTTCAATTGTAATGACTGTATTAAAATTTAGGTAGGAAATTAATTTAAAAAAAAAGTTAAAGCATTAATTGAAAAAAGGACAATGCAGTTACAAAAAACTTATTTACAGCTAGTATCGATTAAGAGTTAAGCGAAATTTAGAAAGTAAATTTCAGTGAAATCTTTGAAAAACTTTGACATTCCGAATCATTATTGTGACAAGAAGTTTTCACTGAAATTTACTTTCCAAATTTCGTTTAATTCTTAATTGAACTGTTCTATCCCAATTAGTTAACTCATTTTTAACACATATGTATTTTATTTCATATTTATTTTGTCCAAAAATGAATACATGAATTGAATAATTACATTTTAAATACATAAAGTTTGTATCGCATTGAATGAATGATTTTGTACTAACTGAATGCCTTTTTGAGTTGAGTCGATACACCGTAATATGGTTTGTTTTAATGTCATGTATATTTTTAGGTTATGCAAAGATATAACAGTTCTCCCACACTATTAAAAAAGGCTCATAAGCCACTAATAAAAATAGAAAATTAGAATTACTGTAAAAATTGAATAACTTTAAATTATTTACCACATTACTTTGTACCACGTAGTCGCGAAATGGAATTGGTAGTCGTCGCGCGCGTTCAGGACGTTGTACCATTGGCTCAACCTGCTCATGTATTATACGTGGATGATGAACATTTCGAGTATTTTGTTCACCCTGCAACCATATTGGCAACGCGTCAGTTTCAGGCTCATTCGCATTAGGGCCACTTCCGTCCTCGTCTTCGACAGCCACTAGTGTCTTTGGAATTTCAGTTCTACGTAGCTGATTAATGTGCCGTTTTAATATGAAATCATTATCGAGTATAACGCGGTAGTGTAGTTAGCCAATTTTTTCCAAGATAGTGCCGAATACCCACGTAAGTGTATTATTTCTGACGCATTTTGTCTGGACGCGGTCTCTCACAGTTAATTGTCGAACGCGCGGTGCTAATTGAATTTTTAGCGTGTTTCGTTGGCTTAATCGCGTCGAGTTTTGTGCGTATGTTTCGTCCAAAGTACTCAGCTCGTAATTTTTGGTGCAATGTGCCGGGATCGTTTTTCATTGCCGTAAGTCGGTGCTTAAGCGTTTGAACGTTTCTTTCAGCCAACCCATTAGTGGCTGGGTGACCAGGGGCGATGAATTTTTGAAAAATTCCGTTTTCGACGCAGTATTGTTTGAATTGTTCACTCACGAAAATTGACGCATTATCAGAGACAATGTATTTTGGAAAACCGTGTGTCACGACGTATTCTTTTAATAGCTCTATCGTTGAAGCCAATGTTCTTCGTAATTTTAATTTCAGCCCACTTTGATCTAGCATCGATAATAATTAGGAAGTAATGGCCTTGAAATTCTCCCGCATAATCTATGTGAATACGCTCCCAATTTCAGGCTGTTCCCAAGGATGCAGAGGTACCTTGGTCGAGTTTGATTTAAGTTCGGCGCACGATTCGCAATTTCTCGAAATTTCCTCGATATCTTTGTCGATGTTTTTCCAATACACAAAACGTCTCGCCAATTGTTTCATTTTCGTTATACACACGTGTGTTTTAATAGCTTTAATTGTTTCGTCTTTACTTGTTTCATTTTTAATTGTAGTTGCTTTAAGTGTGTCCGTTGAAATTTCGTTAACTGAGATCATACATGCCTGAAGTACCTCTCGATTTATTCTGATATCGTCTGTTATCTCTGTCTGCTGAATCGGCGCTCGCGATAAGCAATCAGCATCCGTGTTTTCACTTCCTTTTTTGTACTCTACTTGATAATCGAACGCGGTCAAGTAAGCGGCGTCTTGTAATAATCATCCTGAAGTAATCGGAGGAAGTTTGCTGTTCTCGTGAAATATGCGCGTAAGAGCCTTATTATCCGTTTTAAGTTTAAATAGTCGCCCGTAGATGTATATGAAAAAATGATCCGTTGAAAACACAATTGCCAAGGCCTTGCGATCGATTTTCGTGTAATTTTGTTCGGCCGTTGTTAGTGAGCGCGACGCGAATGCCACCGGCGCGGTCGCTCGTGTCCATCGATTACGTGGCTCAACAGTCCCGTAATACCAACTAGGCTCGCTTTCAGTCGAATGAATGCGGCCTCACACGCAGTGTTACAATAGAATTTTACGTCTTTACGTACGTACGCAATTTTCGAAGCGGATACGTTATTGTCGAATTATTTGGAATAAAACGCTAGTAGTACGTCACCATGCCAAGAAATCTGCGCACGTCGTCGTTGCTTGCGAGTCGAAGGATTTTTTTTATCGCCGCGACTTTTTCAGGACTCTTTGTAATTTTGTTATGTTCCACTACGTGTCCCAAGTATTCTATTTTTTCTTGGAATAACGAGCATTTATTCTTATTCAAGTGTAGGTCGAATTGTCTTAATCGTTGTAAACACTCATTGAGGTTAAGCTTGCACTCTTGTTTAGTAGCACCGTGGACAATAATGCCATCAAAATATGACATGGTTTTCGGAAGTCCACCCAAAATTTGCTCCAAGATCCGATTTAATTCACTTGAATCCGACTTTATTCCAAATGATAAGCGATGCATGCGATTATTTCCGCGGTGCGTGGTGATGGTTTGAATATAACTACTTTCGTCATCCACTTGTACGTGAAGGTATGTCTTATACAGCTTGAGTCGGAAAAAATATTTCGAATCTCGTAGACTATCTATCTATTTACTAAAGATTTATTTACCGCGAGTTTGTAATCGACACATAATCTTACTGTTTAGTTCGCCTTGGGTATGATGACTAAGGGTGACCTCCAATCGCTCGGTGACCTCATTTCGAACTTTCGAAATGATTCCTTGTTCTTCAAGGTTGTCGAGCTCTTTTTCAACTTTCTCTCTCAGGACATATGATACCTCTCGTTGTCGAAAATAGCAAGGTACTGTTTTTTCACGTAACTTTAATGATATTTTGAGGTTGGGAATACATCCCACTTTTTACTCGAATACCTCTGGATATGTTGAGATAACTCCGTCGATATTGTCGAGAGCCATAACCCGTCGTACTGTCGAATTGCTGCCATAATTTTCATGATCAATGTAGCTCAGACGTATGTTTAAATGACGTATCCATGTACGCCCCAAAAGTGTACTAAACCCATCTGTCACAATAAATAATTCTTCAGTCGAACGCGTACCCTGATATTCTACATCCACGTTCACTTTTCCGATAGGCTTGAAAATGTTACCAGTGTACGATCGAAATGTGACGTCACATTGTTGAATTTTCGCGTTCGTGTTGAGGCTGTCAAATTTACTACGCGGCAGAAACGTAAATGCTGTACCCGAGCCAACTTCAAATTTTTGTATTTCCCCCGCAATTTCAACTGAAACAATGTACTTTTGTTCGTCGCTATTGTTTCGATAAACATCAAGTATTTGACTTACTCCGAATTCTGCGTCGGCGCAATCATCGTCTGAGTTTTTGTCAGTATAATAGACAGTTTCCACGTGGTTGGTTTTACTTTTATCTTCCGAATCTGATTTTTTATCGTTCAGTAGTGTTTTCAAGCAGACTTCCTGAACGTGACTGATTTTACCACATCCAGTACATTGTAACGCATTTGGGTCCGTTCGACAATCCCTTACCTTATGATTATCACGCCCACAACGATAGCATTGACCTTTAATCAACTGTCTAACATTAATTTGCGATGATGAAGCAGGACGATTATTTGAAAACCCCGCACGGTTCGGCGATTGCGTTGAGGACTCTCGCGATCGAGCCGATTTATGTTTTTGTGTCGGTTTGAATATTTTATTCGCCGTACTTGTTGATGGTATCGAATTTTGGTTAGCAAGCTCGCAGCTATCCAATTTCGATGTTTCAATAGCTCTTTTAACGATTTTATCGAATGTAGTCTCGTCAGCCTGAAGAATCTATTCACGTATTGTCTTGTCACGCAAACCCTGAACGAATTGTGCTCGCAAAATATCCGAAATTGATATTTTGCATTTGCATCTTGAAATAAATTCGCATTCGATTATGTATTGACGTAAGAGTGCGACGTAATTAGCAATTGACTGATTTTCGTTCTGATATGTTGATAAAAATAGGTGTTGAGAAACCAAAACGTTTCGTTTAGGGCAAAGGTGTGTTTCAAACGCGTCAATAAGCTCTTCATATGTCGATTCCGCCGGATTTTTTGGTGATATTAGAGCCGATATCAAGTTATAATTGGCTTTAATGAATTCAATTCACCAATTGAATTCATTAGCATTTGAGCGCACCAAGCTTTGTTTGTGAACATACCTTTCATTTTTACAAAATCTTCGAACCGTTGTTTGTATAACTTGAATGTTTCTCGTTTTGGATCGAATGCCTCCAAATTTTGAATCATAAGTGGGACTGTACCTGCGCTATTTGCACTACTGTCTTGAGTCGCATTTGGCCTCGCCAGCATGTGTTCGAACATCGTTTGTTTCATGGTCATAAACTCTCGAAATTGAGCTGTATCCATTTTGTAATTGTACGTTGAAGGGGTTTTCGATTTTGCACACGAGCTCACGCACTATTGTTTGTATTTATTTATTTATTAATTTTTTATTTTTATTTTTTTATATTTTTACACTACATTCACAATGTAAACATTATTTTTATCAGTTTATTTCGAATTAAAATCAAGTTTACCTCCATGCTCATTGTTCTATCCCAAATAGTTAACGCATTTTTAACACATATGTATTTTATTTCGTATTTATTTTGACAAAAATGAATACATGAATTGAATAATAACATTTTAAATATATAAAGTTTGTATCGCATTGAATGAATGATTTTCTACTAACTCAATGTCTTTTTGAGTTCAGTCGATACACCGTAATGTGGTTTGTTTTAATGTCATGTATATTTTGAGGTTATGCAAAGATATAACATGAACTAACTGTAAATTTAAAAAAAACATATATATCTCTCGGCGAAATTGTAACTGCGTTATTCTTTTTTGAGAAAGTTGAACTTCAAATAGAAGTTGAGCCTAAGTTCAAATAGAAGTTGAACTTAAAAAAAAAATTCTTATATATTAAATATTCCAGATTGCTCTAATATTGACGTTTTAATTTAAAATTTAAGTATCATTTTTTATACTTAGTTTGCAAAATATCAGCTAAGGAAAATATTTTTTTTATTGCACATACATTTAAAAATGTAAAAAACAATAAAATTTATAATTTTTCTTTTGGGAAACTTGGACAAAAAAATACGTTATATCCTACGTGGGTCATTTATTAAAAAAAAAAACGTTCGGGTGGTGGGAATAATCAACTACTTTTTGAATCCATACTAGTGGAAAAAATTGCCATTACCCCTCACTTTTTAAAAATTTTTAATGACTTGCAATTGTTATAAAGAGTTTTACAAAATTTGTTAAATTGCAGTAAAATCAGTCAATTGTAACATTCGATTTTTAAAATTTTGGCTAAAATTATTCAACAATTTTTGTTTAACCCATAATTGATACTCGTAACTCCTCAAATTAACGTTCTTAATTTTAAATAAATTAATAAAATTAGATTACTGCTTGTAAGATATTATTTAAGCTTTCATGTTAATTATTAATATTTTAAAAAGTTAATATAAGTTTCAAGTTTTCGTCATAATCAAACAAAAAAGTAATATCGTCCATTGAACAGCATGCAATAATTGCTCGTTAAAGATTATTTATACTTTTATGTTAATTAATAATTTATTTATTTATGATAATTAGGAATGAATAAAATTAAAACGATAGTAACTAGATTTAAAAAATATTAATATAAGCTTCAAAAGTTTGTAATTAGCAAACAAAAAAAGTGATATTCAAAAAACAGTACGCAATAAGCGTTCCCAAAAAGAGATAGAAAAAATAAAAATTTGTTACCTTAAACGTTTGAACTACAATTATATTTATATTTGAAAATATGTCAGTTATCCTCGGCATTATAAATTCGTCCTGTGAAACTTAAATATCCAGTAACAAATTATTTTGCACACGGGAATGAAATCCGCAAAAATGTTTAATATATATAAAAAAATTCCGAATAACTCTTTTCACAGCTGCACAAATTTTCAACAGCAAGGTTTAATAAGTCAGAAAAACTTTTTTGACATTTTTATAAAATACTTTTTTTAATATTTTCTAATTTATTCCGACTTATTACGTCTTATTATGTCTTATTAACAATAATTCCGACATTAAAAGACTTTTTCAGAGTTTTTAAGAGAAAGTAAAACTTTGAGAAGTGTTATTCAGACTTATTAACAGTTTCTTTTTTCCATAAGGGTTGTATATATATGCTTATCTCAACTATAGTTACACTGTTTCGTTGTAGGATGTAACAATTTTGTGTACTATTCGGGGAGTTAGTTTTATGAAATTTAGGGTATATAATCATGTTTTTAACCGGCAATAAGTATGGTTTCTCGGCAATCGGCTGTAAAAGTAGAATACACCAATCTGATTTATTATAATACCTTATATGCTTGTATCACAAGTACATTTATATTTTAAAAATATGTATACATTTTCCCCTACCGTATGAAGTAATTGAAGAGGTTTACCCTACAAATATCGTCGGCATTATAAATTCGTGTTTCGAAATTTCAGTTTCCAACAAATTAATTTTGAACACGGGAAGTGTGCAACAGGAAGTTTTAATAAGTTAGATAAACTGTAAATAAGTCATTATACAGCCGAACAAATATTTATAAGAAACTATTTAAAAGTATTAAGAATAAGAAGTCTTATTAACTCTTTTTACAGTCATCCAAATTTTAAAAAAAAGTATTAACTATTCTTACTAACTCTTTTAGTAAGTTTTATTAACTCTGAATAACTGTTCTGGCAGAGTTCCAAAATCTTGGAATTTTTCCGATTTATTACGTCTTATTAAAAAATTTTCCGAGTTATAATACTTTTTCAGACTTTTTAAGAAAAATTTTTTTTTTTTTTTTTTTAAATTCATATTTTCTATTATCAGTTCTTAAATCACCTCGTTTAAAATTTTTGTTGTTATAAGATCGAATCCTGCCGTTTTTTTACGATTTAGTTTTTTAATTTCCGTACTTATTTCATTTAAAGAGAAATATTCAATGGTGGAGATAACTGCAGAGGGGCGCTTAAAAATTTTAAGATTTCTTCGTCTGGTTCGTTGTGAATTGGAAAAAACTTCCTTCAAGTCCTGAGCAAATAAATCAGCCTTTTCTTTACAACTTCTAGCCAAGGATCCATCTGGTTTGCGTAAAGGTGGCACATATTGTTTTGGTTGCTTGCAACGTTTTGTAGATTTCCATAATGAATAATCCGGGGCTTCAGTGGGAGATAAGTTTTCAAGATAATCTTGAATATAAGTTTTGGGACGATCTATTAAAATTATTTTTATCTCTTGGAAATCTAGTTTGTTGTCAGATTCTTCTAAACCTACGCTTTTCTTGTATTATATATCTGATGTTTTGTGAAAGTAAAGCTTTGGGCTTAAATCTTTTGACATCAGGAGTTGATTCTCTGGCTGCTTTCTGGATACCTTCTGTGAAGTTTTGTACAGCTAAATCAATGTCTTGGACTCAAAACTGGAGAATGGTCGGACGATAGATCATTAGATGATTTAATTTTCATGTACTGCTTAGACATCCTTTTAATGACAAATAAATCTAAAATATCAGGAATCTTGTTTAAATCTGAAGGCCAATAAGTTGGTTCCCCAGTGGATAATTGATCAAGGTGATTTTCTCTTATTGTCATCAATAAGTTTCTGCCTTTCGGATTGATGGGTCTGGACGCCCAAAATATGTGTTTGGCGTTGTATTCGCCGCCAGAGATAAATCTGTTACCAAGAGTACCGAAAAGTTTTTCAAACATTTCTTGGTGGGCAGTAAACAGTCGAGACAATACTTGTAGCTTGAATTTGTTCGGTAAAGTATTTTTCAATTTCATAATGTTTCAGGCTATTTTTTATAATGACAGGTGTTTCGCCTTTAGCTTTGCCACTAGGATGTTTAGTATCGTAAACGCAGTAATTTTTTATAGCTAAATAGTTTTTTGATGGGAAACATGCCTCTGAAATCAGTGCTATATCGATATCATGATCTACGAGAAACATTTCTAGTTCAAGACGTCGATTAGTCAAGCCATTGGCGTTCCATAAAACAATATGTATATTTTGAGCCATTTTATTTCATTTTGCTGATTAGGGCAGTTAATAAATTAATCATAACGCTATTTTGTTTCATAAGATCGCGGAACATTTCCTTTAATTCTGAGAATGACTCTTTCATGAAACCTATTACATTTTGTTCTTCGTTATGGCTGGACCTTGATGACTGTTGGAGTTTTAGAATTTTGGCTATTACTGTTAGCTGACTGAGCGTAGGAAAAGTTTTCACGGATTAAATTTGGAGTTTTAGCCCTAGGAGTTGGGATGGGTGTTTCGATGTGTCGTTTTCTTAAAGCTGGATACTTTTGTTCGAGCAATTTTTTATAAACTATGCAACCTTTGTAGTTTGCTAAGTGATTTTCGCTACAATTAACGCATTTAGCTGGCTCTACCCTGGTTGTTTTTGGACAATCCTTTGTCGAGTGGTTACCTAAACATTTTACACATTTAAATGTTCTTCCACAGTGATTTTGGGTGTGGCTGAATCTTTGACAGCGCTTACATTGAGGAATGTCTCGTTTAAAGTTTGGATGTCCCAACTTGGTAATCGAGCAAATTGATTTGTTATCAGAATTACTTTTAAGGTCAATAAAAAACATGTTATGGTTGTTTTGTTTGCCTGTGTTTTATATTAGAAATATTTTCGACGACGTAACCAAGATCCGTTAGATCTTGTTCGATATCCTCCGATGGAGTCGAGTTATGAACATTTCTCAGAACTACCCGGAGTGATCGTTCTTGTTTCAAAAGATGAGTGTAACCATTGGAATTGAGATCGTTCTGGAAACCCTTAAATTCTACAACATTGGTAACAAAAATTGGTTGGATTTTGGGTTTTTGAGGTTCATCCTTTAAGTTATCGTTTACAGACTCCGATAGCAGTGGTTCAAATCGATTTTTTGCTATGAAATTAGACGAGTTAGCATCTTGTTTCTGCCGAACTCATCGATCGTTTACTTCAAGACTACGTTTCGATTTTCTAGAGATAGTAACGAAATAATCTTTCTGCCATGATGGAGGTTGAGTTGAAGAGTTGGTGGGGTCTGCCATAGTGTTAATTGGTTGAGAATCGTGAGACGATAAGCTCAATCTTCTTGATACGTTTGCATATTCACGAACGAAGCTTTCTGTGTTACTTCCATATGCTGTAGCGTTAGTCTTTAATTTTAAAAATTGTGGCGTTTTTTGATGGCTAGTGCCCACTTCTAGAAGATCATCGAGTAGTGATTTTGACGTGTTTCGGGAGTGGATTATCGGTGGCGTTACGTTTAAATTTGAATAATAATCTTACGGCATATTACAGTGCAACCTTAATATAACGAACCTCAATATAACGAATTCCTCGATTTAACAAATTTTTCGCAATCCCCTTGAATTGTCCATAAGAGTCAATATAAAATATACCTCTACATTACGAATATTTTTTGCGAACAGCCTCTTTATAACGAATTTTCAACTACATAAAAAATTTAAATACCACTAAATAACGAAATTCGTCAATTCAAAACCTTTATATAACGTATAAAGTCCCACCAATATATGACAGTTATTATACTCCATAGTATGTAATTCATGTCGCGAGAGGTTCCGACACTTTTTTCCTCTTTATAACGAATTTTAGACCAACTTAACCTCAATATAACAAACCTCAGTTTAACGAATTACTTGATATAACGAATATTTACTGGTTCCCTTCAGATTCGTTATATCGAGGTTGCACTGTATTTGTTTATTAAATATGCCATTATAATAATTTCAAAATAAAATTTACTGACCTACATTGAAGAAATGCTGCTCAAAGCACAATGATTTAAACGTACACATTTCAAAAATTACACTTTTTCATAAATGCCTCAGTTAACTATGTCACACGAGTTTATTTATTTTATTTTTTGATTACGTTGTCAATTGGTTTTCTTTTTTAAAGTTATAATTACAATAATTTATTTAAAACAATTAAGCAATTATTTTTAACAATTAACAATTAATACGTCTGCCTATTTTGGCCGACGTGTGTTGACTAAAAGAAAAAGTAAAAATTTAAGAACTGTTATTCCGACTTATTTTCAGTTTTGTTTTTCCACAAGGGTTTATTGAATGCCTAAATTATAAATTATATATTAAGGATTGAATTACTTCTCATTGCCTCAAAATTTTAAAAAATTATACTTAATATAATACTATAAAATAGAATAGAAATTTTAGGCTATTATATAAGATAAATATTACGAAAATTATCTAAATGAAAAAATTTTACATAAGTACTTGTTCAACACCTCCAAATTCTTCCCATCCCAGATGGTCTGTTATGCCAGTTTCACCAATCAAATTGATTATTCTTTGTTTTAGTTTTAGTCGAGATATTTTCACAACTTTGGCATCTCCACCTGCGGTTTTCCACATCTCTGTCAAATTTTGTAATAGTTGGAGATGATCCTCCATAAACTGAACCATTACATTCTTTTGTTTGTGTGAAACCTTTTTTTACGCACTTACGCACATACTAAAAAAGTTAAGAATACTAGTTAACCGGGGTAACCTTCAAATGAAACTAATCTAATGTACAATAAATTAAACTCAAAAACCTCAATTAATTAATGAAAATACAAATATTAAAGTAAAATTACCTTAATATTTTATTTCAAAGTAATTATAAAAAATAAAAACAAACACTTTTAAACTGAGAGTGAAAATAAGAAATTAAATGAAGTTATAGCTTCATTTTACAAATTGATCGAGGAAAAGAAACCAAAAATACCGCCTAACTGAGGAATTCTCTCCTCGTCAGTAGATTTTTATGGAAGCCGGTGGAAAATGTTTGTCTTAGTGTACTCAAAAATGTCATATACGTGAGTGCTTGTGCTTTTTCGATATACGCGGCGGGGCAGAAGTTTCTTCCTCCCAGACACCATTTTAAACATGAATATCTCTTTATTAAACATGAATCTTTATTAAGATTGAATCTCTTGAGAATGAACGCAAGTTCGAAAAATTTTGAGATCAAATAAAAAACCTTGTAGTTATACACTAATAATTAAGCTCTTTTTTAATATTTTAATTAATTATTTATTTAAAAAACTATTGGAATGTATATTTTGGATAATTCTTAATATTTTTTGATCTGTGACATTTTTTACTTAACCTCACCGATTTCTAGATATAAGCAGTTGCAAAAAAAAATTGCGGTTTTTGTCCGAAAAATCGTGGCTGAGGAAAATAAAGATTATTTCGTGATTGTGGTAAAAAACTTAATTTGAAAGCCATAGGATATTATTTATTGGACTAATCTAAGCATTTTTGTACTCTTGACAATTTTCACCAAACCTAATCCTTTTTTATATATAAGCGATTGAAAAAAAAATTACGGGCATGACAGTGTACATGTGTTCACCGGGTGTTTGTACAAGAAATTTATTTATTTATTGTTCATTAAGAAGGAATAATGACGTCTGAAAAGACGAGTAATTGACGAATACAATAAGAATATATATTTAAGACTATATATATATATATATATATATTCTTCTAATTCTAGAATAATTTTATAATACATAACACAAAAGTTTATTTCGTCATTAGAACTGGCCAGTATATTGATAATAACTACAATCTATTATTACCCCCATAGGGTGTGTTCCGTAATATTCACCAGTATACTGGCCAGTGCGAAATACGTCATAAACCGAGACGCCAGAATATATTATATATATATATATATATATACATATATATTCATATATATATATATATATATATATATATATATATATATATATATATATATATATATATATATATATATATATATATAATGACGTCTGAAAAAGACGAGTAGGGGAGACTGGGTTTGAAAGTCACATTTTCAGTCTTTTGAATTTTTAAGGCTTATAGGCTTAGTTTAGCATTAGCATTTATACATCAATGGAAAGTGTATCTAATCTAGATAACAACTAAAGAAATAGTTTTTGGCTCTAACATTTTCCATTGACGAAATATTACATTTTTCAAAAAAAGATAACTGTGACTTTTAGCCCCGTGTCAGTGATGGTTGTCACAGTGTCTGGGTTAGGTAGTCACAATATTTATTATTTATAATAGAATTATTGAAAATATGATTTGTGGGTACTTATGGTACCCATATACCGGTCACCGCATATCGTATATGAAAGATGATATATTTTTTTGAAAAAAAATTTTTTTTTTATAATCGATGTTTTATCATAAAGAATAAAAAGTTTTATATATAAAAAATAAAAATTTTGAAATTTTTTTTTCAATATCTTTGCCTTTTATAACATAATAAAGTAGATTAATGTAAAAAAAAATTTTTTTATAGTCGATGTTTTATCATAAACAATGAAAAATTTTTCAATGATCAAAAAAAAGTGTATATGAATTATGAAAAATATGTAAATATTTTTTATTCATATCTTTGATAATATGTATTTATTGAATAATTAATAGTAATTTTTACAATACATATGATAATTTTCATTTTTATGACACCAGTTATGATTTATAATTTATATGTATATAGTGACACATATTACTACTGAACCATACGAATAGAGTGTCTTAATAGATTTTATACATATATAGTGATTGTTAATAGTATATTTATAATAAATTGAATATATTATATATGTGTCATATGGTATATATGTATATAGAGTAGGGTTATCGGTAGTAAAATGACAATATGAGTTTGAAGCAATGATATAGCTATATGATGGGCAAGTACTGACTACGAGTTTAAAGCACCGCCCGGGTTGAATGTCTTTAATATATATGATGTAAGTTAATGAGAGATGAATGTATATCTATATGTGACAGTGTATTAGTGGTATTACGTTGAGCAGTCACACACATATGATATAGTATGGTATAGTATAAGTTGTTTATTTTAGATATATATAGCATAGTGTATGTCAGTAATAATAATTTGAGTTTGAAGCAGCGGGTTTTATGTCTTTGATATATATAATAGAAGTGTATGTCAGTAATAATAATTTGAGTTTGAAGCAGCGGGTTTTATGTCTTTGATATATATAATAGAAGTGTATGTCAGTAATAATAATTTGAGTTTGAAGCAGCGGGTTTTATGTCTTTGAGATATATAATAGAAGTGTATGTAAGTAAAAATAATTTGAGTTTGAAGCAACGAGTTTAATGTCTTTGAGAAATATAAGGATGGAAGTGTATGAAAGTTTATGAGATGAATGTATATCTATTATGTATTAGTGGTATTACGTTCAGCAGTCTCACACATATGATATAGTATGGTATAGTATAAGTTGTTTATTTCTCATACTGTCCGTGTATCATTCAACAAAGGTGGTGTAGAGTTGTATATGGCTTGGTATGACGTTGTTGCAATTCTATGGACACTATGATATTACGGATGAACAGATAGAGGAATAACACTTATCGTATATGTATCATTTATGTATGTTGACTGTTAATATTAATTAATATTATTATATGGTAGATAATATTAATTAATATTATTATTTGGTGGTGCATGGCTAAAAAACAAAAATTATATATATTCAAAATATACTGGATGGTAATCAGTTTGGTTTATTTTGTATATTGTATTTTTGTTTTTTTTTTTTTTTTGCTAGTAATGTTTCGAAAATGTATATGCTTCTTATATTTTTTTGTACATTGTATAAAAATTGTAAACAATTATTTAATATATGTATAAAAAAAAATAATAGCAAAAACCTTTTTCATTTATTACATTAAAAATTTTTTTTTACACAAGCATGCATATTTATTATTATATGAAATTTTATTTCAGTTTTAATAAATATGTGTTGAAATGAATAATCTTATATATATTGATAATAGTCTGGATGGTAATCAGTTTGGATTATTTTGATATTAAATATTGTATTATTATTTTTGTAAAAAAAAAACTCTATATGTATATCTTTTTATATCAATATTTTTTTTATTTTTATTAAATTATTGATTATAAATAGAATAACATAAAAATTTTTTTTGTCAAAGCAAGTTCATGGGCTATAAGTTTTAAACTTTACACTCTGATATGAGCACACAAAATTTATATAAAAATTATTATTTATAAATAATATTACATTGACTCACCTCATACCAAGCGAGAATATTAAGTGTTATTATAACGTTTTTTATTTAAAATTAACTTTTTAAATAAAATTAAAAAATAAATGACGCTTTCAATCTAGCGACGAGTATGAGAAAATGTTTGAAATATTTTAAGACCCATTTGGTGATGGTCTGACAAAATCATAATTTTTATTATTTTTTTTTTTTATTCAATAATATTTATTATGAATAACATGTTATATATTTCTTTTTGTAAAAGCAAAAAAAATTATATAAATGACATAATAAATATATATTTGAAAAAAAAAAATTAATAATAATATAGAATATCTCATATGTTTTTTCTATTAATTTTAAAACAATAGAGATATTAAAAAAAAAAATTTATATCAGTAATGGGTGAGACCATCTGATATTTAAAATGAAATTGTAATATTATTATATATTAATAATTATTATATGAAAATTTTTTTCTTATAATAATAAGAAGCAAAAAAAATATCATATTTTATTATTATATATTTAATATTATAAATACAAATAGTTCCCTGGTTGATCCTGCCAGTAGTCATATGCTTGTCTCAAAGATTAAGCCATGCATGTCTCAGTACAAGCCAAATTAAGGTGAAACCGCGAAAGGCTCATTATATCAGTTATGGTTCCTTAGATCGTACCCACATTTACTTGGATAACTGTGGTAATTCTAGAGCTAATACATGCAAACAGAGTTCCGACCAGAGATGGAAGGAATGCTTTTATTAGATCAAAACCAATCAGTGTAAATTTTAATTTGCATTGTTTAATTTGGTGACTCTGAATAACTTTAAGCTGATCGCACGGTCTAGTACCGGCGACGCATCTTTCAAATGTCTGCCTTATCAACTGTCGATGGTAGGTTCTGCGCCTACCATGGTTGTAACGGGTAACGGGGAATCAGGGTTCGATTCTGGAGAGGGAGCCTGAGAAACGGCTACCACATCTAAGGAAGGCAGCAGGCGCGCAAATTACCCACTCCCGGCACGGGGAGGTAGTGACGAAAAATAACGATACGGGACTCACCGAGGCCCCGTAATCGGAATGAGTACACTTTAAATCCTTTAACGAGGATCCATTGGAGGGCAAGTCTGGTGCCCGCAGCTGCGGTAATTCCAGCTCCAAAAGCGTATATTAAAGTTGTTGCGGTTAAAAAGCTCGTAGTCGAATCTGTGTCCTACACTGTTGGTACAATGCTCGCATTGTTTAACTAGCATGTTATGTGGGACGTCCTACCGGTGGGTGGTACAGATTATGTATAAAGTATATTTTAGTGTTATTATTTATTTAATGCATTATATATATATTTTTATTATGTAATTTGTCGTAAGTGTTTAACCGTTAAGAGCGGTGGCAGCCCCCAATTGCAATCCCGTCGCGGTGCTCTTAATTGAGTGTCGAGGTGGGCCGGTACGTTTACTTTGAACAAATTAGAGTGCTTAAAGCAGACTCAAATTTTGCCTGAATATTGTGTGCATGGAATAATGGAATAGGATCTCGGTTCTATTTTGTTGGTTTTCGGAATTCCGAGGTAATGATTAATACGGACAGATGGGGGCTTTCGTATTGCGACGTGAGAGGTGAAATTCTTGGATCGTCGCAAGACGGACAGAAGCGAAAGCATTTGCCAAAAATGTTTTGATTGATCAAGAACGAAAGTTAGAGGTTCGAAGGCGATCAGATACCGCCCTAGTTCTAACCATAAACGATGCCAGCTTCCGGGAAACCAAAGCTTTTGGGTTCCGGGGGAAGTATGCGGCTTAATTGGACTCAACACTGGGAAACTCACCAGGTCCAGACACAATAAGGATTGACAGATTGAGAGCTCTTTCTTGATATTGTGGGTGGTGGTGCATGGCCGTTTTTAGTTGGTGGAGCGATTTGTCTGGTTAATTCCGATAACGAACGAGACTCTAGCCTACTAATTAAGCTGTAAACAATAATTCTTAATTTATATATAATTCTTAATTTATTAATTATTAAAATAGTTTTATTGTATTATAGCTTCTTAGAGGGATAAATGACTTTTAAGTCATATGAGAATGAGCAATAACAGGTCTGTGATGCCCTTAGATGTTCTGGGCCGCACGCGCGCTACAATAGTCGTATCAGCATGTGATACATAACCTTAGTCGAAAGATTTGGGTAATCATTTGAAATTCGACCATTGTTGGAATTGTGGATTGTAATTATTTCACATGAACGAGGAATCTCTAGTAAATGCGAGTCACCAACTGGCGTTGATTACGTCCCTGCCCTTTGTACACACCGCCCGTCGCTACTACCGATTGAATGATTTAGTAAGATCTTTGGACTGGCACGCAGGAATATTTCTGATATTTCTAGTAATAATGATCCTGCGGAAGGATCATTATTAAAATATATATATACATAAAATATATAAAATTATATTTTTTGTTTTGTTTTTAATAAAAAAAAAAATGCATCCAATTTTTAAAACAATAAGAATAATAAAAAAAATTATTAGAAAAAGTATATTTTTATAAATTAAAATAAAATAGTAAAAGAAAAACAATATATATATATGTATATTTTTTACATATTTTTATTTTAATTCTTCATATCAATTTTATAATTTTTTTATATTTATTTGTTTTAAAAACATTTTGTTTTGTACAAAATATATATTATAATAATAATATAATATATGTACACATATGTATACATATATATATATATTAAATATATATTAAATATATAATTTTTATTCGCAAGTTGATATGCTAAAATACAATCATATTAGCGATTCAATATATATTGGAGACTATATAATGTTGTTGTTCGATTGAAATAAAGAATTTCAACAGGGTTAAGCGAATAATTATATATATACACATTTTTTATGTATTGAAATAAATTAATAATAATTTCATTAATAAATATTATATATTATAATTATTATTATTATTAATAATAATAAATATATGATTAATTAATTGATTATTATTATTATTTATTTAAAATCTAGCTAGCACTAATATTTTTTAATATATACATTAAATATATATTTATTTTTAAGGATGTTCCAGCATGGTATTTGCAGTTTCTATGTTAAAGCAATGGTACAATTTTTTCTTCGATAGAATTTAACGAAAAATTAAATTTAAGAATTTAATAATGCTTACTATTAATTCCCAAAGTTTCAGAAATTTTGACCGTTTAAAATGGGAAATAATTATGCCAACGTCCCAATTTCGATCAATTTACGTCAAAATTAATATCTCGAAAGTGAAAATTAATTTCTAAATTTTTTTTTTAGAATTTTATTGTATAAACATTTTTTTCTACTTTTTCTTCAATATATAATAATATCATAAAAAATAGTTGGAGAGACCGGACATTTTACATGCTTTAAATGGGACATGACCCTCAAAATCGCGAACTTTGTCTTTAAATATCTCGCGATCTAAACGGTCAAAAATTATGAAATTTTAGGAATTCATAAATAAAGCTATTATAAACCCGAGAAAAAAAATTCGGCCAAATCTGTCGAAAAGTGATTTCATGCTGGTACTACCTTAAGTAATAATAATATTTATATGTATTTTTTATTAAAAAAGATTACCCTAAACGGTGGATTACTTGGCTCGTGGTTCGATGAAGAACGCAGCAAAGTGAAACCGTTTAGGGGTAAACCTGAGAAACTCAATGATCAAATGATGAAATTCATTGATATATCTATTTTATTTTTATTTTTATTTACTTATTCAAAAATAATAATATTATTTTTGTAAAAACATATAATTTATTATTTGTTTTTTTAATCAAATAATAACAATTATTTGTATAATTAAAAATAGAAATTATGCATTTTTTATCATGTAAGACGTTGAGTAAGAGGGTCGCGATGGTGTGCGCGGAAGGATTAGCCGTGAGGCTATCTGGAGCCACTATCGTTGCAGATCTTGGTGATGGTAGCAAGCCTCTAGTCGATAGAATAATGTAGGTAAGGATTTGTAAGGCTCTGAGAATCGAGATATATTATAATTACAATTTTTACAAATTGAATTATATGTTATATAAATTTTTTTTTGAAATTTATTTTAAAGAAAAATTAAAAACCAAAAATTCATTTGTTTGTTTATTGTTTTTTTTTTTTTATATATATCAATTAAAGATTAACTCAGAACTGACACGGACAAGGGGAATCCGACTGTCTAATTAAATTGTAGCATTGTGATGGACCTAACGTGGCGTTGACACAATGTGACTTCTGCCCAGTGCTCTGAATGTCAACGTGAAGAAACTCAAGCAAGCGCGGGTAAACGGCTGGAGTAACTATGACTCTCTCTTACCTTTGGGTCCAGTTAACAGTAACTGGGAACTGGCTATTTATGTATATATTTAGTTACTTTGCATGAGGACAAGGTTCGGGTCCTCGGCCTAATTGTGCATGATTAGGTAAGCTGTCTCCTCCTCGTGGGGCACCTGGAAACAAAAAGCGAAGATGTATGTTAATAATTACATCCCTTTTTGGCTAAGAACAGCCAGAACCACTTCCTTAGAGGGTCAGCATCCCTCTTATGGATTATACTTAAAGCTACTAGTCGTGAAAATGTTGCCTCGGATGACTCTAATTTGGGTATAAACACTGACCGTGAACCGCGGTTCTCGGTCGCTAGTACAAGTGGCAACACGGCAGTACCTACTATACAATTCATATGTGAACTATGTAAAAAAATTTATAACACTGAGAGAGGCTTAAAAGTCCATTTTTCGAAGGCACATCCAATTGAAGCCAACGCAGCGATTAATGTGGATCGTATTAAAGCCAGATGGTCTCCAGAAGAGTGTCGGCTGCTTGCTGCAGCTGAAGCAGAAGCGACGGTTTCCGGGGTTAAGTTTATGAATCAACATCTGATTCAAGTTTTCCCTGGACGGACTCTTGAAGCTGTCAAAGGTAGGAGGCGTTCTGCTTCTTACAAAGAGATGGTTCAAAATGAAGTGCAAGCTCTACGAGTTCGCACGTTAGAAGCTCAACCGCTCGCCCATGATGCTCACACTCAGGAGTTGGATCCCCTGACGAATTCCCAACATCTTACGGAATCGATTCGTTCACACCTATGCACTCTTATTGAGGGTATAGATGAGAATAGGGGTGATCACGGTAGTCATTTAAAGCAGATTGCCTTAAGTGCTATCGCAGGACGTGATGTCTCAGACCAAGTTTATTCTTGGCTCTGTGCAGCTTTCCCTGCTCCTAAAACGACCATTCAGATGGCGCCGAACCACAAGCTCAAAAAGCAAAACGATCGGGGACAATCAAAGAAATTGAAGAGAAGGGCGGAATATGGCAGGATCCAATCCCTATATCGTAATAATGTAGCGGATGCCGCAAGAGAGGTACTGGATGGTGCTTCTGAGAGTGGTCAAATCGATTCGACTGTGTTCGGTGATTACTGGGCTTCTATTTTTGAAACTCCAAGTGCTCCGGGACAGGCTGGACGTTTGTTCCCTCATAAAGATCACCCTGAAGGTACTCTAGACTCCATCTGGTCTCCTATTCACGTACGTGACGTAAAGAACCAGAAGGTTAACATCAAGTCAGCAGCTGGACCTGACGGCATAAGGCCATTGAAGTGGAATACCGTTTCACCATTAATCCGCACGATTATCTTTAATATCTTTTTGTTGAACGCCAAAATCGACCAAAGAATGTTGAACACTCGGACTATTTTCATTCCGAAAATCAAAATGGCGAAATTACCATCTGACTTCAGACCAATTTCCATCGGGTCTGTTGTTGTTCGTCAATTTAATAAAATTCTGGCACATCGACTCCAGAATCTTCCATTGCATGATGCGAGACAAGCTGCCTTTATGCCTGGTGACGGTTTAGCGGGTAATCTGTATCTTTTGCAGAGCCTGCTAGTCGCCTCGCGTAGAAGTTGCAAATCTCTGCACATAGCAAGCCTTGACGTAGCAAAGGCTTTCGATACAGTTTCCCACTCTGCATTGTTTCAAGTGCTTAGAGAGGCTCGCCTCCCTGAGTTATTTGTCAATTATGTAGAGGGGTTATACAACGAGGCACGAACATCTTTGGTGCACGATGGAAGAATATGCAGGAATGTAAAACTAAGGAGGGGTGTTCGACAAGGCGATCCATTGTCACCCTTGCTGTTCAACTTGGTTATCTCATGCGCTCTAAACCAGTTGAACCCAGAGGTTGGTTTTCGATTGGATGGTAGTACCATCGTTGGGGGTCTAGCTTTTGCAGATGACGTTCTTTTGATCTCATCAACAACTGCTGGTCTCCAAGATAGCCTAGACCGGTTTACCGGCATACTCGATGTGATGGGACTTCACCTCAACACTAAGAAGTCCTTCGCTACAAGCCAGATAGCAAGTGGGCGTGATAAGAAGGTGAAGCATATTGCCGAACCCTTATTCACGTTCGCGGGTGACTATCTTCCACAGAAATCTGTGCTCGATCTGTGGAGCTATCTCGGCATTAACTTTAGTAGCAATAAAGTCCGTTTCGGAGATAAACATCTTGAAGAAGATCTGATTAAGTTGACCAAGGGTCCACTTAAGCCGCAGCAACGTATCAAGATACTAACAAGTGTACTACTCCCCAGGCATTATCATGTTTGGGTGTTGGGACGTACAACTGTTGGATACTTGAACCAGCTCGATCTGCAGGTCCGCAAGTATGTTAGACTCTGGCTCAGACTTCCTAAGGATACCAAAGTCGAATACTATCATACGCCTGTTAAACAGGGAGGAATTGGTATTCCATGTTTAAGAATGGCTATCCCGCTTATGCGTAAGAGTCGGCTAGAATCGCTTGAGAAGTCTAGTTCCCCGTACTTCCAGGCCGCTTCCCGCTCGTGGTTGGTTTGTAATCAGCTCGAGTGGTGTTCGCGCGTCCTGCGAGGTTATGGTGTACAATTGACTTCGAAAGTGATTGTGAATAACACCATGGCAAAAGCTCTGCATGGTTCTGTAGATGGTGGTGGATTGAAGGATTCGCATCGGGTTCCCGCGTTTTCGTGCTGGGTCTCGCTTCGTTCCTCCTGCCTCACTGGAAGAGACTATGTGGACTTTCACCATATTCGAGCGAATGGCAATTCCTACACGTGCCAGAACTTCTAGAGGTCGCGACTTCGATCGACAATGTCGAGCTGGATGCCAAACATCCGAGACGGCACATCATGTCATCCAGAAGTGCTTCAGAACCCATGGGGGTAGAGTCGCTAGGCACGATAAGGTGGTTAGTCTCGCAGCCGCAGAACTTAGGCGTATTGGGTGGGACGTCGTCTGTGAACGTGCGTTCCTTACGAATCAGGGTAAGCGAAAACCAGATATTATCGCTTCACGAGATCGTCGTGTCGTGGTAATTGATGCCCAGATAGTAGGAGACGGTTATCCATTGGATGAATCACATCGGCGCAAAGTGTCGAAATATAAGGACTACTGTAACCTCTCGGAGTTGGTGTCTGCTGAATATTCTGTAGAACACGTTTCGTTTTATAGCGTAACAGTTTCATATCGGGGTATTTGGTCCGCGCTTTCTGCTGGGGCGTTCATGGGCTTAGGTGTAGGCCGTAGGACCCTCAGTACCATCTCTGAATGCGCATTGCGTGGATCACATATGAATTGGGTACGTTTCAACCAAATGACTGATCGCTATGCTTAATTGCTTTGGGAATTAATCATGTCGATCCGGATTTTGCAGAATTATAGTTGTTACTGTCGTGGAGCGTAACTATTCTTAGGTTTATAACCTGTGGACCGTCTGTCGGGGACTTGGCCGTTTACGTGGGATTCTACCATATGGCCATGACGAAATAGAGTCGGTGGTGGGTCATGGTCATTAGCAGCCCAATATGAAGGAGGTAGACCTAAGTGTTTTTCCTCTTGTTTAGGTAGACCTAAGTGTTTTGCCTCGTACTGAGGGTGCCCATTGGAAACATCCACTGACGCTCGCAAACTTTGGTTTGCGTGATACCAGGGTAGCCACCATAGTGGATCAACGACTGATCCTATTAGATTACGATCATTGTCTTGTAGATGGGGAAGTATATATGCAGCCACCTTCCGCCCGCTGATTGGCGCCTCTGTCTTATCTTTTTAGGGGAGAGACGCCAAGCTCGGATGGTTGGGTTTCATTACTAGCACATTTCGTGTCATAGGATGACTGCCATGTTGCTTCGAGTGGACCACAGAACGACCACTTCCCCTACAGGCGTTTTGCAGTAACTTGTTGTTGCTCCGATCCTGTGTATTATTATTCCTATAATTTTTCATCGAGACTAAGTGACTTTTATCACCCTGTGTGTCAAAAGTGCGTTAGCTCTCGAGCGCAAGGCCGGCGCCTAGTTCACCCAGCTTCTTTATATATATAGTCGCCTGGGGGTATCAGAACTTTTAGTCCGGACAAATAGTCAAATGCCTCGTCATCTAATTAGTGACGTGTATAAATGGATTAACGAGATTCCCACTAACTTTATCTACTTTCTAGCCAAATTTTATATTTTTATCGTTAATAGACGACTCAAATACCAAGCAAGGTTTTGTATATTATAGAGTTACCACGCTGTGATCTATTGAGACTTAACCATTTGCTTGGGGGGATTCGTTTATTTCATTAATAAAATGAAATAACTAGATTACCCCAAACCACAAACAAAAAGTTTTTTATCCCCTTTGTAAAAAAAGTGGAGCGAAAGATAATTTTATAAATTTTTTTAAATAAAGGTAATGTAATTTTACGTTCCAAATAATAAAATATATATATATAAATATATATTTCAAACAAATATAAAAATTTATATACAGGGAGTGTATTTTTTTACATTTTCCTGTAATACAAATGGGAAGGACTTTTTTTCACTTTTTTTTTAAATAAGTTATATATTTTTAATACAAAGGGGGAGGGACTTTTTTTTAAAAGTAATTGTTCTATTTTTCGTTTATAGACGAACTTATGTACCATGCAAGCAAGGTTTTGTATTTGGTAGAGCAGTTACCACGCTGCGATCTATTGAGACTTAACCTTTTGCTTGGGGATTCGTATATTTCATTAAAAAAATAAAATGAAATAACGAGATTACCCCAAATCACAAATAAAAACAAAAAGTTTTTTATCCCCTTTGTAAAAAAAGTGGAGCGAAAGACAATTTTAGAAATTTTTTTTAAATAAAGGGAATGTATTTTTACATTCCCAAATAATAAAATATATATGTATATATATATATATATATCAAACAAATATAAAAATTTATATACAGGGAGTGTATTTTTTTACATTTTCCTGTAATACAAATGGGAAGGACTTTTTTTTAAAATAAGTTATATATTTTTAATACAAAGGGGGAGGGATTTTTTTTCAATTTTTTTAAACGCAACTTTTATATAGCCTTCACTGTGAAGGCTTTTTTTATCAATAAATTTTTAATAATAATAATAATAATAATAATAATAATAATAATAATATATAACTATAATAATAATAATAATAATAATAATAATAATAATAATAATAAGGGCAGGCAATCCCTAACCTCACGTCCGAGCCTAACACTAGGACACGTGCCATACCCGGTAACCATCAATTCCGCTCAAAGTGATGGGCTAACGAGGTGGGTCCGTGCTGACTCAGCGGAGCTAAATGAGTCAAATCCAAAAAATGTCAAATTTGAGAAGCAGATTTGTCGGTCCTCAGGCGGGTAGTAGTCGACCCAGTCCTACAGAACCCCGCCCCCCTGCAGGTGACGCTTGTACCTTACCTATAGGGGGTAGCTCTCGCGGATATGAGGGAGAGCAATCAAATTTGGCTTTGGATCCCAGGCTAGTCCCGGAGACTAGACGTGCCGCTGACGACGAAGAGCCATCTCAAGGCACTTCTCAAAAAAGTCGAGCGAGCACAGTCGAAGGCACTTAAGGCTGACCTGCTCACTTGCTACGAAGCAAGTGAACCATCGAGACGTGGCTATATGGGCAGGATGCACACCCTCTGGTGCCAAAAGCATCCCGAACTTTCCTATATGAAATCGCAACATCTACGCGATCAAGTATCCCGTCTCAGAAAAACCGGATTTGACAAACCCCGAACAGGACAAGAGAAACGATGCAGGACTACGCAAGCGGAAGTGAATCGAGGTGATGAGATAGAGCCGGCTGCTATTGGTGTAGTTCATTCTACACGTGAGACATTAGTCGCTGAGACGCAGGATGGAATATCTCAGGATGAGCCAGTATTAGAGAGTGAGAGATCTGATACTGAGACACAGAATCGGGTATGTCAAAATACCCCACCTTCACCTGTGTTAGAGGCTTCACCACCTACGCCTCCGATACCCGGAGATATCCCAGCACTACCTGTGTTAACGGCGGAAACAGCCACGCCACTCACTTCGACCTCGGAAGCGAACGTAGAGGAAACTCCGATCCTTCCTGCTGAGCCACCAACCACTCGTTTGGAAGAGCTTAAAGAACGGTTTCAAAATATCCTGTTCAAAACCGATAATGACCTTTCCAAACGCAAACGTCCCAAGTACCGCAAAACGTTTGCCAAAGCACAAGACCTTGCTTTAATCAACCAGATCGTCGACGATCATCTGAATCACACAAGTAGCCTACTCGAAATCGATAGCTCAGTCTATGCTGCAATGTGTGCTCTTTCTCCTGCCCCCAAGTCTACTGAGACAGCCGAGAAGAAAACACGCAAGCGTATAGAGCAACTTGACTCCAAGTTGACCCCTCTACGACAGACGGTATCACGTATTGAGTGTGTGTTAGAGTACCAGAAAGCTGGTAAACCCTTCACCCCAAAGGTGCGAGCCTTCGCGCGTGAACTCAGGCACCAACACCACACACTAAACAAGGGTATCCTGCTCACTATCAAGCAGCGAAACATTGAAAAGATACGTGCACTAGCTCTCGCTCGGAAAAAGCTAGTTAAACGCGAGAAGTGTATTCGAGAGAACAAGATCTTTGTATCGAATCCTTACCGTTTATTTGCAAAACCCCCTTCTCTCGTCGAGAATCCACCTTCGATAGAGCAAATCGATGGCTACTGGCGTGATTTATATGAAAAGTCGACCAGTGTAGATAAAAATATAAGACCAATCAAACTGTTCGAAAGGTTCTGCAACGCGCGCCTAGCAGAACAAGCGGTCCTAACATCTGTTACCGCTGATGAAGTATCCCTTGCTTTCAAAGGCAAGAAGAATCATTCGGCGCCTGGCATGGATGCTGTGTCCAACTTCTGGTGGAAACGTTTAACTTCCACACACGCACATCTTGCTAGGCACTTTACTTCATACATCCTTGGGTACGGGACCTTTCCAACGTGGTTCGCGGAAGGACGAACAGTTTTGATTCCCAAGAAAGGAGACCTTTCAGTTCCGAGCAATTATCGCCCGATTACATGTCTCAATACCGTGTACAAAGCGTTCACCTCCATTCTTAATGAACGCATACTCACAACCATAGAACCGGTTTGGCAGATGATATACGAGCAACGCGGCTCCAAACGAGGTATATCAGGTTGCAAAGATAATCTTCTTGTTGACAGATGTATCTGTCAAGACGCCCGTCAGTATCAACGCGACCTGAGTATGGCCTGGGTGGATTATAGGAAAGCATTTGACACTACCTCTCACCAACTCATATTGGTGCTGCTCAAATGTTTGAAAATTCACCCCGATATCATCAGATGCATTGAAGAGCTGTTACCTTTGTGGAAGACCAAGTTTACCATTAGATGTGGTAAACGTACTGTCTCAACAGATCTGGTAACGTATAAGCGTGGTGTCTATCAAGGCGACAGCCTTAGCCCGCTTTTATTCTGCATCTCCCTTATGCCCCTTTCCTTGCGCTTGCGAGAAGAAACTGGTTACCGTTGTGGTCTCCCGACAGATAGGAAGCATCAGGTAACTCATCTATTCTATATGGATGACCTAAAACTTTATGCTTCTTCTGAGAGCAGTCTATCTCAAGCTCTCAAAGCTGTCCATCAGTACACGAAGGCTATTGGCATGGAATTCGGACTTGATAAATGTGCCGTCATTCATTGTAAGAGGGGTCGTGTCTCCGATTACGATGCAGACGTGCAGCTCACAGATGGAAGCATCGTGAAACATCTCAATGAAGAAGAGCTCTACACATATTTGGGTGTCGTTGAAAACCACATTCAAAGTGTGTCTACTGTCAAGGAAGCTCTTCGCGGCAGGTATAGGCACCGTCTTCGACAAATCTGGCAATCAGAATTGTCTGGGATCCGTGCTACTAATATGCTTGCAATACCCATCCTTCTCTATTCTTTTGGTTCCATCAAATGGACAATAGAGGAGCTTAAGGAACTTGACAGAGGCACTCACAAACTCATGAACGTCAATCGTAGTTTGCACCCACGTGCTTCTGTACCGCGTTATTACCTCCCACGCCAGCAAGGAGGAAGAGGTCTCCTATCCGTTGAATGTCTACATGATAGGGTAGTTTTAGGAATAGCTTGTCAGGTCATAAATAGTTCAGACCCTCTTATGGAACTCGTGCGCGATCATGAGTTACAGGGTAAAGGAGAATTCTTGTTCTCTGCAGCACAACATGCAGCGTCTAAATTGGGCCTTGCTTTTGATCCGTCTAATCATGATCTTGATGATAACGTGGTCCTTCTCTCCAAATCTCGACTTCGTTCTGCTGTAAAACGAGCTGAAATACGCTCCCTCTTCGAAGATCATCGGAATCGTGACCATCAGGGAATGTTCTACCGTCATCTAGACACCTGTAGTCTTTCCGTTGATCTTACGTTCTCTTTTCTCCGATCAGCTGGACTCAAGTCCGAAACAGAAGGCTTTATCATCGCTGCCCAAGATGGTGTGATAGCGACGCTAACACACCAAAAGTATGTATGTAAGCAAGCAGTCTCCACCACTATGTGCAGAGCGTGCAAATCTCAGTCGGAGACGCTGATGCACCTCATCTCGGCATGTCCTTCTTATGCCACGAACACCTACATACATCGCCATAACGCTGCCCTCCGCGTGCTGTACTACTTCTTGAGACACAAGTATGAAGTGGACCCTACGCCAGTCCTACCATATGCTCCAGGCGAGATCGAGTCCGTCGTCAAGAACGAGAAATGCATTATTTTCTGGAATTTCTCGTTCCCAACTACCAGGCAGCTCTCTGCTACTAAGCCTGATATAGTGCTCCAGGATATCTTATCTAAGACTATGTACGTCATCGAGTTCTCTGCGCCTGCAGAAACAAACATAGTCACGAAGGAGGAGCAAAAACGGACTAAATATCTTGATCTCTTACAAGAACTACGACAACTACACCCTGGCTACTCAGTCAAAATGGTTGTCCTCATTATCGGTTGCCTAGGCGGAATTCGTCCCACTCTCGAGACAAATCTATCTCAAATTCCGGTCTGCAGGTCACATCTTCGTCACCTTATCTCTTCCATGCAGAAGGCTGTCATTATAGGCACCCTTCGTACATTGAGATCGCATCAGACTGTCTTCAAGTAACAGCCCTTGAAGTTTCTTTTTTCTTTTCTTTTTTCTTTCTTTTAGTAGGTTCCACATCGCTGCGGTGCAGGGACGGAGCCTGCTTGACCAGGACATCAGACAGACTTACGTACCACCGACTCGAAAGACAGACGGACAAACGGACGTCGCGTTGACTGACGGACGTACAGACTACACGGCCACAAGTCAGTGAACTTTCTTCAAAAGACGTAGCTGCCTTGTGAAGATTTATGTCTCTCAAGGAGATGGGAGGCTCTGGGGTGTAAATCCTGTATCCTCTCTCCCTCCTTGGCAGGCATGAATTCGTTAATTTCAAATTTTAAATCATAATAATAATAATAATAATAATAATATATAATAATTATAATAATAATATATAATATTTATAATAATTACTATTTAAGATATTTATAATAATTACTATTGAAGTTATTTATAATAATTATTACTGATAATATTTATAATAATTACTACTAATATTATTTATAATAATTACTAATAAGAATTATTAATAATAATAATAATGAATATTCATAATATATGTTATTAATAATAATAATAATAATACATATAAATAATTATTATAATAATAATTGCTCTTTATTAAATTAAAGAGCTTTTTTTATGAATAAAAATTGAAATAAACTAAATATAATTTAACGATTTTTATAATATATACTACAAATAATTTATAATAATTATTATTTGAAATAATTTTAATAAATATTATCAAAATATAAACAAACTAAACAATATTTATAATAATTGCTACCGATAATACTTATATATATATACAACCAGTAATACCAATATGTAATAGCACCGGTATCACTTCATATACCGGTGCTATTACATAGTCAGTATATACACAGTCAGTATTGCTAATAAGAGCCACCTACCGACATTTATAATAAATGCTACCAAAAAATTCTTTAAGTTATTAACATTTATAATAATTGTTACCGAAATGCTCATTACATATCAATATGCTACCGTTAATAGTATAAAATTTTTTTAGAAAATCTACAAATATATCTCATGTATTATATCGGACCCTGTCAAAATTATGATAAAAAAAGGGTATAAAAAAAAAAAAAAAAATTTTTATTATAAAATACTTTTTGTAATACATTATATAACATATGTCTATATATTATGTGTATAGATAGATAGATAAGCTAACGATTTAATATTTAGTCAGAATAAGCAGAATCACAATTGTGGCAAATGTAATAAGGTTGCCCAGGTGTGCATGCTTCGTGTGCCCAAAACTTGCAATCAATGCACTGTATCCAGACTTCCCTAGACTTGCTAGCAGAATATGGAGAAACACAGACCAAGCAAAAATTTTCATAACCTGTATCATCTTCGTTCTGGTCAACTGCTTTCAATTTTTTTTTTTTGGATTTAGGACGCTTTGTATTTTCTAAATTGATCTTCTCCGGTGTATCGGTAAGAATTGCAGATTGATATTTCCTTTTATGAACTCGCTGTGACTTGCGTGGGGGAGCTTTTGGTAGAGGTTTTAAAACGTATGGTGATACAATTTGAAAACTTGGACTTGGGGTCGCGAGTTCAATAGGGCCAGTGTTCACATCTTCAAGTGATTGGTTGCTATTAAGATCACAAATGTCATCTTCATTATTTGTAATTAGTGGCCTATCCGTGACAGATGACGGCATAAAGTCGTGTTCTTGAAAAATATCCCTATTAAATGGCGAAATTCCACAAGTTTTAAACCCCATGAGAATATTGGAAGAAGTTGCTGTCAATGGGAAAGCCTGTGCAATTATTCCAGGTATGTCGTATATCGTCATGTGTTGCCCTGGATGATTTACCAACCCTTGATCGATTGCGTTGTTTACGTATTTTTTAAGAGGTCCATAAACAGACCTATCCAAAGGTTGCAGCCGATGGGTACAATGTGGAAATGAAAGCATAACTATGCCATTTTTTTTTGCAAAATTTATGCCTTCAATGGATAGGTGAGAGCTGTGATTATCTAACAATAAGAGACATGGTTTTTCTATAGTTGATTTAACGTGGCTGTGAAAATGCTTCAAAAAAACAACAAATAGCTCTTCTGTCATCCAACCTGACGGATTACTTCCGCCTTTACAGCCGATTGGCCCATCTCTAATAAAATGTTCCTTAAAATGCACCCGCGGAAAAATGAAGAATGGTGGGACTGCATTACCAATTCCCGAAACAGCAGTAGCTAGGGTGACTAGTGTGCCTCGTTCGGCTGAAGTTATAGCACCAATTTGTTTTAATCCTTTTCTAGCTACAATTTTGTTCGGTTTTTGCACCGTAGTAACCCCCGTTTCATCCATGTTCCATATATCCTGTGGTTGAAAGCTATGCCGTTTAATAACTAATTCCAGTTTGTCAAAAAAGTTGGTGACATTATGTAGATTGAAATTGGTGGCTCGAGCCAAACTAGTAGGCCAAACTCTGGCAGCACGAAGCATCAAAGCTGGTGAAACAAGCCCTCGAGTAGACTTTCTTTTGTAATAACGTGCCATTTTAATGACTACTTCTGCTACAATATTTATAATAAATTCTACCGATTACAGTATAAAACTATAAACAAAAACAGCCCCCTGTGACAATCAGCCCCCGTCAAGCTGAGATAACCTGCCCCAAAACACGTTCTAGAAAATACTTACCAAAACAACGTAATTGCACAAACAAAAATTTTCACTGAATAAAAAAAACACAAACACGTCTACCTGTAGCGGTGTCTCTGAATAAACTGTAAAATAGAACAAACAAACAAGTTTGCAAACAAGTTGGTTGTTGTTGCAAACAACAACAAGCAAACAAGTTTGCAAACAAGTAGGTTGTTGTTGTAAACAACAACAAGCAAACAAGTTTGCAAACAAGTTGGTTGTTGTTGTAAACAACAACAAGCAAATAAATTGGTTACATAAAATAAACTAATATATAAATAAATAAACGAGTTTTATTGTATGTTATGTTAAATGTGACAATCAATACTTGATACAATCAACCCCAACCTCCCCTAATTGATGAATACAATAAGAATATATATATATATATATATATATATATATATATATATATATGGTGAATCGTTCCGAAATATCCAGTGTATATATATATATATATATATATATTCTTAAATATATATTCTTATTGTATTCGTCAATTACTCGTCATTATTATATATATATACATATATATTCATATATATATATATATATATATATATATATATATATATATATATATATATATATATATATACTCTGGCCAGGATATTTCGGAACGTTTCACCAGTATGACGTCGGTTTATGACGTATTCAGCACTGGCCAGTATACTGATGAATATTACTGAACACACCTTATGGGGGTAATAATAGATTATAGTTATTATCAATATACTGGCCAGTGCTAATGACGAAATAAACTGTTGTGTTATGTATTATAAAATTATTCTAGAAGAGTGAATTAAAATTTGAAGGCAATTTGGTTGAAAACTGGTAAATATTCAGGAGAGATTTAGAAATTTTTATAAAAGCCGCTGATACTTCCAACACCAAAACGTCGAGTGGATGAAAAACAGCAGTTTTATTAAATTTTATTGAGCCTAAGGGTAAAATCTGTATAACACATTCGAGTTTGATGAAGGTGAAAAAAAGAAATTTGATGTAGTTTTACAAAAGTTTGAAAAACTATGTACAACCACAAAAGAATCTCGTGCTTAGTAGTTTCCTGTTTAACAGTAGAAATCAAAAAGATGGGGAAACTTTTGAATCATTCGCCACAGAGTTAAAAAATCTTGTTAAGGATTGTGAATATAAAGAAGAAGAAAGAATGGTAATGGATAGAATCATTCAAGGTATGCGAGATTTACGTCTTAGAGAATTATTATTGCGAGAGAAAACATTAACTTGATATTGAAATTTGGTCGTCCATCAGTATTGAGCAGAGAACAAGCTAGTGTCATTAATGCTCCAGAAACTGTTGATCGCATAAAAATAACCTCAACTGACGATAAGAAGAAAAATTAAAAGGAAATGGCGCCGAAATACAACAAAATGGAGAAGAAAGATGGCATAAATAATTATGGTGACAGTGCTAAAACCAAAAACCCTAGTCATTCGGGAAATTATTTGTGTAAAAAAAGTGGTAAAATGCATAAAATAGCAAATTGTCTCGTGTATGAACGAATTTGTGGAAAGTGTGATGGAAGAAATCATTTTTCAATTGGGTGCAGTAGTACTAAACATATTAAACACAATACGAGTTCTGATGGTGGATTGATCATTGACGAGATAGGCACAAAAAAATTGTTGGGCGAACGTCAGTGGACACAAAAATTATAATTTAATAATAATAATAATGTAACATTCAAATTAGATACGGAAGCAGATATTTCCATTATTCCATACCCAATGCCAGATAAAAATAATCGTAATAAAATAAATAAACTAAGTTTATTCTTGTGGTTTGGAGCTCTACTTTGTGGAACATGTTTTAATTAAATCAAAGAACACAATACTTTGTTTATATTTCCACCGATTTATTAAAATATATATTTTTAACAATTAAAATACATCATGTCATTCTCAAACATTGTTTGAAAATGACCAATTTGGAACAAAACATATGTCACAAAAATTACATTTTAAAATATTAAAAATACAGTGATGTATTTTAATTGTTAAAAATATATATTTTAATAAATCGGTGGAATAATAAGCAAAGTATTGTGTTTTTTGATTTAAACTAAGTTGAATTTAGAAACTTTTAATAGCGGTAAAATAAATACAATGGGCAAAATAAATTTTACTTGTTTACTGAAATCAAAGAAATATAATATAAATTTTGTTATCGATGATACCTGTAATAAAAAAATAAAACCAATTTTAGGTTTGTTAGATTGTGTAACAATGGTATTAGTGCAAAAGGGAGTTGTAAACAAAGTTGAAATAAATACAAAATAACCGATAAGGAAACTTTTATTGCTAACAATGCCGATTTTTTTACTGATTTAGGTTCATTTTCTGTTTATTGCAATATTAAAATTGATCCAAGCGTAAAACCTATATTCAAACCCCCTAGAAGAGTACCTTTAGCTTTAGTAATATTGTTGTTGTAGAAAAAAAAAGATCATACGCTAGGAGTGTGTTTAGACCCCCGTGACGTAAATAAGGCTATCATTCGAAAAAATAAACTAATCCCTACAGTGAATGAAATGGCTTCTAAATTATCGGGTGCGAAAATATTCACTATCCTGGATTTAAAAGATGTGTTTTATCATATAAAACTTGATAAATCATCAAGTGAACTTTGTACATTTTCGACACCGCTAGGTTTCTATCGATTTCTAATTAGACATCCCTTTGGGATTTCTAGTGCCCCTGAGGAATTTCAGGAGCTAAATGAGGAAAATTTTAAAAATATAGACAATGTTATTGTTTATTTTGATGACTTATTAATTTATGCGCGAACGGAAGAAGAACATGATAAAATTTTACAACGGGTAATAGGGCAAGAGAAAACATATTAAATTTAATAAAAATAAAGTTCAATTTAAATCGAATGAGGTTAAATATTTTCGATCTTAATTTTTCAGATCAAGGTATTAGTCCAGCAAAAGAGTATGTTGACTCAATTTTAAAGCTTAGTTCACCTAAATCTGTAAAGGACTTTTGGGCATGATAAATTATCTAAGAAAATTTATTCCCAATCTTTCTGATCTTTTATCACCTTTAAGTGAACTTTTAAAAAAATAATATAAAATGGTGTTGGCTTCCGTGTCATGAAAAATTTTTTAATGATATTACAAAAGTCATAACAAAAATTTTAATTAAAAAAAATTTGGATTCGAAATTACCCATCACGTTACAATGTGATACGAGTCGGTTTAGGGTGTTGTCTGATGCAGCATAATAAATCCATTAGCAATGCATCATGAAGTCTGTCAGATACAGAAAGAAATTTCGCTCAAATTGAGAGGGAATTATTGTCTTTAATATTTGGAACGCGAAAATATCATCATTTTATTTACGCTCGTGACATAGAAATCTTAACAGATCATAGGCCCTTGGTGACTTTATTTGAGCAGCTGATAGCGGAAATACCCTCACCGCGTTTGCAACGAATGAGTTTAAAGTTGCTCAAATATCGAATAAAACTAACATATATACCCGAAAAAAAAATGCATGTGGCTGATGTGCTTTCTCGGATAGGTCCAATAAAAGATGATGAAGGTAGTTCATATTGTTGAGGTAACCGCTGATATTCAATAATCAGATGAAAAAAATAAATTGTTTATAGAAATTACAAAAACAGATGAGGTGTCAAAACAAGTGTTAGAATACAACATTAAAGGGAAGCAAAAAAATAAATTGCATGGAGAATTATTAACTTTATGGAAAAAATAAACTGTTAAAAATTTTTAATAAGAGTTCTTAAAGTTTTACTTTCTCTTACAAACTCTGAAAAAGTCTTATAAACTCTGAATTAGATCTAATAAGACGTAAAAAGCCGGAATAATTCCATCTTTTCGGACTCTGCCAGAAGAGTTATTCAGAGTTAATAAAACTTACTAAAAGAGTTAATAAGACTTTTTCAGAGTTTTTAATACTTAAAAAAGTTTTTAATAATTTTTTTGAGGCTGTAAAAAGAATAATTCCGACTTTTTAAAACTTTCAATAGTAAATTATAGGCTATAAAAAGAATTAGTAAGAGTTTTTAATACTTAAAAAAAGTATTTTATAAAAATGTCAAAAGAATTAGTAAGAGTTTTTCTGACTTATTTTCTATATATATTAAAATTTTTTGCGGATTACATTCCTGTGTTGTAAAATAATTTGTTACTGGATATTTAAGTTTCGCAGGACGAATTAATAATGACGACGATAACTGAAATATTTTCAGATATAAATATAATCGCAGTTCAAACGTTTAAGGCAATAAATGGGAAGAAATAATGAAAAATAATTTTTTATTTTTTCTACCTATTTTTACAAAGTTTTTTTTTTTTTTTTACATTTTTTAAATTATAAAATCCTTTTTTAGGAGCGCTTATTGTGCGCTGTTTTTGAATATTATTTTTTTGTTTGGTTTTACAAACTTTTGAAGCTTATATTAATATTTTTTTAATCTATTTACTATCGCTTTAATTTTATTCATTCCTAATTATCATAAATAAATAAATTATTAATTAGTAACATACACGCTCGACGATATTACTTTTTTGTTTGATTATGACAAGAACTTACAACTTATATTAACTTTTTAAAAAAACAATAAATTATTAATTATTAACATAAAAACATAAATAATATCTTACGAGCAGCAATTACACTCTTTATATCCCATTTATCAAATTGGTCATTTTCAAACACTGTGACAAAATGACCAATTTGGTACAAAACATATGTCACAAAAAAAAAAAAAAAATTCATTTTTAAATTGTTAAAAATACAGTGATGTATTTTAATTGTTAAAAAATATATATTTTAATAAATCGATGGAATAATAAAATAATTAATTAAAACATGTTCCACAAAGTAGAGCTCCAAAACGTTAGAATAATTTAATACATTTTATAATACAAGAAATAATTTTTATTGTAATTTGTAAACATAATTCAGTTTAATAAAAATACAATTTTATAGAAAAATAGATAAAAAATAATTGACTGGATAATTTTTTAAATTCAATAAAAATTTAAAGCAAATTTTCAAAAAAATCAATTATATAATTTTTATTTTTATTATTATCAATAATTATTAACTATCAATTGTTTTTGTCAATTTTTTTTAGATGAAATTTTTTTAAATCAATTCTTCAAAAACAGATTGCAATCAATGTCTAAAATTTACTCTTCAATTTAGATACTACAAAATGACAAAAAAATTGTAAATTTAAGAGAATTCGTACCTTTCGGATTTCAGATCCGGACTAATTGTTTTTTTGTTGGTTTGTTTCTTCAGTAGATTTCGTTTTGATAGAGACGATTTTCTTCTTCAACGAATAAATTGTACTAAAATTTTTAAAATATGTTAGCAATGCAAATTTTACAGAATTGACATTTGTTTAGTTTTGTATTTTATTTTATTTAGAGCCAATATATTATAACACTTAATGACCAGCATACATACGCACTGATATAGTCTCTGTACACAAATGTTTTTACCTATACCAACTGTTTTTGTACTGAGACGTTGCGATTGCTACCAATATTGATACGTTGTGTATCAATGTTGTTACGATCTGATACCAATATTGAGACGTTGACTTTGGGTAATAAATTTGGAAACGTTGTATTAGGGTGAAATGAACAAGTACTAATAAGAATGGTAGTTAACCGAGATATTCTCTCGAACTAGATTACTCTAGCCACGAGTTAACTGTACTCAATCTCATATATGTAACAAGTTCAAATCATATATAAATATTTACGTGGAAGCGTGAAAATTAATTAATCTGAAATATATATCTGAATTAAGAGAAAATAATAAAAATCAGTATTTAAATTTTCAATAATTTTGAGTTTTATTCTTCAATAAAAAAAAGCTAATTCAATTTCGTAACCAGTATTCTTTCACAATTATTCAAAAAGATAATCCATACAAAAGCAAAGAACAGAATAATAAATTTATATAACCAAGTGACTTGATTCAACAAATTGTGTACCGCATTTAACAAATACAAAAATAGTTAAGTCAAGAAAATATATTACAATAAATGCATACCTAACCTACACAATTTGTCAGACCAAGCGACCGTTTTAGTTCATACAAAATGATATCGTCCCTATAAAGGAGAGTTAATCATATATTAAAAGGATTAAAGAAAATCCTAAGTTTACTTAATAAACTTTAAAAAAAATATAAAATATTAATGACATAGTCAAAAATACAAAATGATATCGTCTCTATAAAGAGAGTTAACCATATATTAAATGGATTAAAAAAATCCTAAGTTTATTTAATAAACTTTAAAAAAAATATATATATAAATGACATAGTCAAAAATAAAGAGTTAGTCATATCTAAAGGAAACAAAATAGTTTCAAAAAAAAATTAGTAGGTATGATTTAGGCAACATAAAAAAAAATTAGTTACAATGTTCTCATTTGACAAAACAATATAATAACAAAAAAATGTTCATGTTAAACTACATCCTGGAGTGTTAAATTCATCACACACCATAGAATACATGAATTACCCAAAAGTTACATAAATCATTCCCATACTATATAAAATAATAATTTTATATCATCTATCTAAAGTAGCTTACTAATCAATAAAATAATCATTTTTGATTGTCATTTAGCACTTAGATTGAATTAAAAGAACTATTATCAAATTTATTAAATAAAATAAGATAAAGTTCAAAAATTAAATTAAAATATTTAATGGATATTTTTTTTCTCTCACCTTACATTTGAAATAGAATATAAAGTTAATAAAGTTTATACATATCCTTGTTGGTCGCAGAAAGATGTATATATAGTTTCCTCTATTCCATGGGTGTTGATTTTGGTTACTGCTGTGTTCAATTAGACTGATGACATTTTTTCTTCTCTCTTGTATGACATTCAGTGACAAGCTTTTATATCTGAATTTAAATATCTATTTCTATTATTTATATGTTAACCATGTATACATCTTTCCTTGTCCAACAATTAATTATTTTTTTCCTTTTTATGCAAAATTTATACATACAAAATTACTGTAAGTATTTTTAATATTTCAGAAATTGAAAATGAAAATAGAAAATGTTAATATTTTTCATAACATATAATTATAAGGATTTTTTTAAGAAAAAAGAATTTAACTTATATATATATATATATCTGACATCTGTGCGTCGGTAAAGTAATTATTAAATAATGGTTAGTGTCTTAGCTAAATGTGATAAATGGTTGTGACACAGTACCATCTAGGCATATACTTGTCTGTAGAATGACTGAATACATCCGTTTAGTAATGCATCTAAGCGAGATGTATTATATACATGTATTTAACATTAGTTGGGACACGCTTGGAGAGTGGAAGTTTTTTAGATAATTAATAATATTTGTATGCAACAAAACTCCCACTCTCTGAATGCATACAACAAAAGTCTTGTGTATCGTATCTGTAGCCTTACAATATATGTATA